>NW_021680720.1:52528-55569 GCF_001412515.2 Diachasma alloeum
AGATTTCTCCCCACTCTCTCCGAGGACAAAGCGCCCCTCCTAGGCCTCTTGAGGAAGGATAAATCCTGGGAATGGGCGGAAGATCACCAGACTGCCTTCNGCAGGACACCCCTCAGCTCCTCACGATTACGGTGAATGACCTGAAAAATCCTGATTATATCCCCTATGAGGACTTCCTAACACTCACGTATGACCTCCCCGAAGAGAACAGGTATTTCGTAGAGATAGACCTCGGAGGGCGCCCCCTTCGCCCCCTCGTCGACTCAGGTGCCAATAGATCCTTCCTCAATACTAGTATAGGACCCCGGCTACGAGACGACGCAGTCTCCACGGGAGAAGAGNTCACGCTCACCACAGCTCCTCCACCGGGTTTGACCGCCCCATCTACTTCGCTAGTAGAGTCCTAACCCCCGCTGAGAGAAACTACACAGTGACAGAACGAGAGTGTCTCGCTGTCCTGTGGGCTGCCCGGAAGTTTCGCCCATATGTCGAAGGTACGGAGTTCAGGGTCATCNGTATAGGACCCCGGCTACGAGACGACGCAGTCTCCACGGGAGAAGAGGTAACCCTCGGAGATGGAGAGACCAAGCCCCTGGATGGCTGCGCGGTTATGAAAGTGTCATTGGGAGACAAATCCTGTCTGACTCCCTTCCGCTTGACCAACGCACTGGCCTATGACTGCATTCTCGGGATGGACGCACGCCAAGACCTTGAATTCACCNCTAGGGTTGCTAGGTGGGCCCTGGAGCTCCAATCCTATAATCCCACTATCATCCATAGGAAGGGATCCCTCCATATTGTTCCTGACGCCCTGTCTAGAGTCTGCCCCAGTACCATTGCCGCCCTCGCCCTTATGCAGTCCTCCCCCGANACCCCCCTCAATTTGGAGAACCCTCCCCCTTGCACTCTTGCTCAACTCGCAGTTATCCCAGCTGGAGAGCTGGATACGCTAAGGAAGCAGTTTGCTAGTTGGATAAACCCCCCCCAGACGTCGCCAACGTATGCCCCCTCCGCACTATGCACATCGATACCCAAGGACACCCCCCCATCCGTAGCCCCACCCGTAGATACGCCCCCCAAGTTTTGAAAATAGCCCAGGAGAAGGCAACTAAGCTACTCAGGCAGGGTATCATCGAACCCTCGCAGAGTGATTGGTGCAGTTGGCCTGTCCTCGTCCGAAAACCCGACAATGACTACNAAAGAAGAAACTTGACGTGACCAACCACCCCTCGAAATACCCTGACTGGACAGTGACAGACGACATCCTGTACTTCCTTCGACCCTGCTCCCAGATTGACCCTACCCTCCCCGACCTCAACCGCTGGAAAACCGTTTTACCACCGGGGCTGCGACAAGCGGTTATCGCCGAATCCCACGACAGCCCCTATGCAGCCCATGGCGGAGTAGACAAGACATACCATAGAGTATCCCTATATTTCTATTGGCCTGGGATCTATCGGGACGTGGCAAAGTTCGTCCGATCCTGCCCCCAATGCCAAAGATATAAATTCCTCCAAACGAAGCCCCGCGGTATCATGGGAGAATGACCCACCCCCGAACCCTGGTCAACCGTAGCCGGCGACATCATGGGCCCTTTCCCCCCTAGTCGTGGTCAGTACAAATACCTCCTCGTTCTAGAAGATCTATTCACCAGGTATATCGAAATTAAGCCCCTCCGTAAAGCCAATACCAAATCCATATGGAAAGCCCTATATGAGAACGTGATCTTGCGCTGGGGAAAGCCACAGGTTTTCCTCAGCGATAATGGAACGGAATTCGTTGGAAAAGATCTGTCCAAACCCCTCACCCAGCTCGGAGTCACCCACCTCACAACCCCTCCTTACCACCCCCAGTCCAACCCCGTAGAGAGAGTGAACAGATCTCTCAAACCCATGATAGCTATCTTCACTGGAGAAAACCATAGAGACTGGGACCAAAATTTCCCCGAACTTGCCTTCCCCCTGAACACGTCCGTTCACACGTCCATCGGAGTCTCCCCCGCTTTCCTAAATATGGGACGCATCCCTCCTCCCCCTAGTCCCCTCGTAGGACCCCCCTCGAACCCGACCCCTAATGCCTCTGCCCCCACAGGCCCCTGGAAGACCCGCTTAGAGCGCATGATCCATCTATACGATCTAGCCCGCAAATCCATGGGCGAAGCATTCGCCCGCCAGGCCGAGTATTATAACAAAAACCGGTCCGACCAAGCATTTGCCGTCGGAGACCTAGTCTTGAAAAAATATAGGCCCCTATCCCAAGCAGCCACCCATTTTACCGCAAAGTTAGCCCCTAAATTTGACGGACCGTATATCATTGTCAATGTCATCTCCCCCATAATGTATGACCTAGAAGACCCTAATGGCAACCGCTCCCGTAAAATTCACATTTCTGACCTTAGACCTTTTCACCCTCGACCCTCCCTAGATAACAACAACGATGTACCGGAGAATCCCCTTCGGCAGACCACCCTATCGGGTGTCAAGAGGAGAGACAGCTCCTTCGGAGCCACCCAGGAGCCCCCAGTGGATGCTGCAGCAGGAGATGCTGTGGGCCGCTCGAGAGGAGACAGAGAGGGAGAGGCAGGCCACCCTCAGGACCAGGGAGCTCCAGAGGTCGGCCACTCCGACCCCCAGGGCGCTGACGCCACCACCACCTCCCTTAACGATCAGCGACCAGCCCAGCCAGCAGCCAGGAGACGAGGACGCCCCCGGAAATCTCCCCCAGTCCCCCTTACAAACCCCCGCGACCTTGACCCCATTGCCACCCGACTCCGATCCCAGCCTGTCCGAAACCGAAATCCCTCCCCACCCCCCAAGCGCTCCACGTAACCCAGTCGCCCCTACCAATCTCTCGACTACGCCTAGACCTCTGAAGATAACCCTCGAGCATCACACTGTTCCGAAACTCTCCCCTAGCCCCTGCTCATCTTCCTCCAGAGTCCCTGCCAGCACATCCTGCCCTATTAGAAGGACTCCCGGTGCACCCACCACCACCATCACCCCCTCCACCGCTACTGTCTCGGCACCCCCTGTTGACCCACC
>NW_021680720.1:58045-58831 GCF_001412515.2 Diachasma alloeum
AGGGCGTTATCAACAAACCCATCCCCCCTCTAATGTCCTTGAACCTCCCTCGCCCACCGTCCCTAGATACCCCTCGCTCAGCCCTTTCAAGGACACCCAGAAATCGCCCAGACCGTTCCCACGTTCCACGACCCCCTGGATACCCACAGAACAGCCCCATCCCTCTTGACTCCCCTCTCCTATACACCGGTTGCAGAAAATCCAATAACCCTCTCCACCAACACCCTGACTGTCCCCTCCCCCTACGTCGATGCTTCTTCTGTGGGCAATGGAACGTCGACGTGAAGTCCTGCCCCCGATGCCGCAATCTCCCCTAGACCCTCACCGCCAAGTCATCCATAAAATGTCACTGACATTGTCCCCGTCCCATCATATATAATCTATATGTATATTTTTTTTCCCTTGTTGTTGTTTTGCCTTTTTTGTCATTCACCGCTGGATGGTGACGTGCCCAAGCGCAAATGATGTACTCCAGTTAAGGAGAAATATGAGTTGTTTTTTGTATGGTGGGAATTGCGGGGAAAATATCCCGTACAATAAAGTACTATTGATGAAACTAACTGAGAGCCTTCCTTCCAGACTCACCTCTCCTGGTAAGTAGTTAAGCTAAGTAGTAATGTCGTTCAACATGGGGGTGGTAAAATGACCACCCCATGTATTCTCTACTACCGGGGCATTTGTGACGAGGCACCCTTTTTATTTTTTATTATTTTTATACTCTTTTATCGCCCCCAACTACACTGCCCCCTAATATTATATATTTGGTCACCGCTGGCTACCTCATCT
>NW_021680720.1:58967-81219 GCF_001412515.2 Diachasma alloeum
CCTCAGGCACCCGGAAAGCGGATGACGATTCCGCTCCTGGCCCACCTCGATCTGCTCCCCTGCGAAGAAGACGTTGACGGGAAGGAAACTCACTCGTCTCACGACTGCCCTAGGTGACGCGTGATACTAGTTGTGCCCAGAGAGAGACCAAAACATAATGTGTGAAGAGGATTGTTGAAGGACTTCGAACCTTATCCCACGTCGAGAAGATAACCCAGGAGACCCTGAGGTGGAGAGGAGGCTCAAAATTCCCTGGAGAGGACCTCGAGAAGGCCCAGGTGTGAGTTACCCCGGACAGTTCCCCAGTATCGAGAGNTCCCTTTTTCCCGTTACCATTTCTGTAACCGTATCTCCTCGATCCGTCCCCCCAGCGGTGAGCCCACACTTGTGTTTCTTACTTCCTCCCCCCAGTGAGATAATTATTATAAGAGTCGAGACACCCCTAGACACGACTAAACTCCCCCCTTCTTTATTAATTAGAGCCTTCCCGATATTGCGCGTGTTAGAGTCGCTTGGCCTTACCCTCCCCCTAGATAAGAGTCAAAAGGCCTCACCATCTGTATGTAAATTTAACTGGAAATATATATCATTTTATTGAATTTACCCCCTCTTACTTGTTACTCTTATTTGACACCCCTAAAACCCTTTTCAGGATTTTTACTTGTCAGATAACGCGGTCACAATATAAGGGATTAGTTTTGTTACGATATTAGATACAAAAATGGGAGAATAATGTCATATTTATGTCATCAATAACATGAATACATAAAAATATAAGAATTTATGGATTAACATCAGAGATTCATATTTTTTATTATTATTCCAAACAATTAAAGCGGAGTCACGAGTCAATACTCGTTTCTCCAGGTTCATGACCCTTCGTTGAAGCAGTCTGTGATTTCTTACTAGTTGTTTACTGGAATTAATGATCTCGAGTTCTCCAGCTTCTGGAAAAATAATGGAATTCTTGAAAATAGTAATAAATGATGATGATTAGGTATCAAGCATCGAAGGAAAATCAATATATATATTTAAAGATAAATTTTGTTTTTCTTACCTCAACATTAGATTTATCAGACACTGCTCTGATTTACTGATGAAAATTCAATATAACGTAGGCAGTTTCACTGTCTTCATCCTTATTCTTGTTGGAAAACTCTCCTCTCACCTTTCATTCTCCTCAATCCCAGAACATTTAGGTAAAACCTCTGGTGCTACTGCAATGAGAGGAGTCGTCACCCTGACCTATACCTGAAAATTAAGGAAAGGGGGAAAAACATTCAAGTAATATGACTATCTGTTAGCAGTGAATGTTACTTCATCAATCAAACAAGTCTTCTAAAATTATTGCTAAACCTTCAGAAATATTCTCAATAAATGTTGAGTGTGTAGAGCAGCTCCGAGAAAATTGATTAGTTAAGAAGAGAGTAGACTCCAGAATTGATCAACAAAACTGTAACGCCAAGTACCTGTTCATTGGTTTTTCCCACAGCAATGTTACAGCTACTATTCTCTTCATTGTCAGAGTCCAAATTCCTACAGTTTGCAAATTCTAGAGATTTCCATCCACAATTAGTACTTCCTCGACCCCCCTTCCTCTCACCTCTCATGAATGACAATGGATCAAATCAATCGCTTTGATCTACAGAAGAACGGAGTACCCATTTTTAAGGCCCACGGTATATCTGTGGGCATATGCAAGAACGTCCTCTGGGAGTTCTGTGGCATGAGCCAGGACTAGGCCGCAGTTGTGGATCTTCTGGATTCCTGGTTTGAGCTTGTGTGGGTGTAGACCAGATGGGCCTCATCGGGACGATCTGGTCCATTGGCAATCGCCTCGAAGTGGTGGTTCGTCACGTTGGAGTACAGCTCAGTTAGGTGGTACTCGAAGTGCGTGGAACTGAGGGTGAAGGCTTTGATGAGAAGCAGGTGATTGTAGATTGCCCAGGCTATTGAGGTACCTTCCTCCACTGTTGTACTATGACAGTAGGGCTCGTCGAGGACAATTAGGGAGTTGGGGGTGAGATATTGGACTTCTTTGATCTGAAATTTAAGGGGTTAGAGGTGAGTTTCGATGGAGTTTGGTGTAGTGAGAGCTGGGGGGACAGTAGATTTAGGAGGAAATGTGAAGAGAGGTTTTTTGTCGGAAAATTTGTGGGCTATAAAGAAGGTTTCTGATGTTTTTGGATGAAGATACTAGTTCGAGATATATTTAGAGAAAGATGTGTGTGGAATTGAATTGAATTAAGGTCAAAAGGGAAGTTCAATACGGATTTTGGTATTTGGTTTTGATGGTATCTTTTAAACAATTGGGTTTAGAGAAAAATAGTGAAAGATGTTGTTTGACATTCAGCTATTCAAACTAGTCAAACGGTCACCGGGCTCAACGAAATTCTCGAGAAACTTCGGGACCCGTCGGGATCACGGTCAGCTACGACAAAAATCTGACCGCAATATTGTATTGCCATAACCGCTCTATCGAGTACATCACCGGAGTACATCGACGCGATATATTTAAGTCTAGCGCTTCGTACAGCGTCTCTATTTAACTCAATTCAATTATCAATTCATTCCGAGTTAATTATCAATTATTTGAGTCAATTATCAAGTTCAATATCGAGAGAACCTCAAGTGCAGTGCATTTTTCAAATACTCATTTTTATTGACTTGTCGAGCAACTCAACAGTGTAATAATATTAATTTATCAAGACGCGTGGGTTATTCCACAATAAAGTACATCAACAGTGTGGTTTTATAATTCCGCGTGTTTTAATTTTCCACCTCCTTTCACAATTCCACTTTTTTTCCCAACCGGCATCTCAAGTTAGCTTCAATCTCAAACAGATGTTTTTTGTGGAGAATTTTATGAGCTACAAAACAGGTCTTGTGATATATTTCGATAAACCCACTAATTCCAGAGATATCCCCAGAGTATTCTGTAGAGAATTGAATTCAATGCAGTTATAAAAAAAATTGAAAGTTGGTTTTGCTGATATTTTCGAAATGAGTGAGTTTCGACAAAAATATCACAAAACCTTTTCTGTGGAGAATTTGATAAGCTAGAAAAAAGGTCTTTTGATATTTCTCCCTAAACCCACTACTTCCACAGATATTTCCGAAATAATCTGCATCAAATTCAATCAAAAACACTTCGGAATTGACTGATAGTTTAGTTATCTGAAATCACACTGAAACTAGTGGGTCTATCCAAAAACCTCACAATTCATTTTTTTAGGGAAATTCGATGGGCGCTAAGAAACGTTCTATGTAAACCTATTAGTTCCAGAGATATTGACGAAATACTAAATGACCCGTCAAACTCACCTCCAGAATGAACGACGAAGCATTGAACTCAATATCATCTCTCGCCCTAATCCTGCCGAAGATATGATCAGTAGCAGTGAAGATATGAACTTGGCCTTGCTAGCAGGCACGAAGCACCCGATCTGCTGCATGATCTACAGCAGAAGAATCTGTTTCAAATAAATAGTTTCTCGATGCAACAATGTCATTAGCACGATGCAACAATGTCACTCGATGCAACAATGTCATTAGCACGGGGGCTCTTGGATCCCAGAATATCCATCACAGGATGTTTAGCATCCCTCACCTCCAGACTAGCCCGAAAGCTTAGTCTAACGAATCCCGAGATCGAGCTAATGGTGGCAAGTGACAAGATGACATCCATCTCAGCTATATCATCATTGAACAGAAATGAACATCTCATAAATCCCTTAATCGCTTCAAACAAATGAGTCAGGACGACATTACTCATGAATCTCGACGTGAATGTGATACCCGAGAGTGGACGTATGCCCAAAGTTCAGCAACAGGTTGTGACGTGTTCTCAGGTGCTCCACGATCTCCTTCATGTCATCAATGAGCTCACAGTAAGTCTGCCTAGCGACATCAAGAGAGTCACTAATCCCCACTTTCAATGAAAAACATTTGTTGAAGTTTGAGGAAGTGTAACCTTTGATAGACTAAGCGTCAGGATGGATGACCCTGAGGATCTCCTCCCCCATGATCTTGAAGTACTCGTTCTTGAGGTTGTCAGACACCTTCCTGGAGAAGGAGAAGAATAGGCAGAAGTTGTATCTGCTACCGTAGCTGGTGACTAGTTCCAAGTTCTGGGCACCACCAACAATCGCCGAATTCTGTAACGAGCTGTCCTCTTGAATGGGGTCGGCCTGTTTCCATTCCCTCCTTTTCCTCAAACAATGTTGAATACTCCGCCCCGTCTTCTCATAAACAAGTTCCACACACCCCAACGAGGGTTCCCCAATTCCTCAAATTTGTGTCTTGACCACGAGATCAAACGAAACATCACGAACGAATACAGCAGGCCTTCCTCCAGTGGCATTGCTCATCGTGGTGAGAATATCCATTGTCGTCAATCTAGCGAGTGCATGAATCGAATCCAACGCTCTCCTACATGGTTCATGCAGTATGTAGCAGACCCCATTGATATTTTTCAGGCTTCTGAATCGGTATGTTGGGTGATAGAGGATTCGCCGCAAATTCCACAATCTTCGAGATCATAGAGTTCATAGAATTTTGGTGTATTTCCTAAGAGAGTTGAGAACTCAGGTACTTGAGGAACAATTGTAGTATTGGGTGATACGTTTGATGTCTCCATTCCAGGGCTTTGGCGTTTCCTACTTTTCCTCCCTTCCTAAAGTCTCTCATCGGTTTGAAAGCATCAGAAGAAGCCTCAGTATTCATAGCATCCAGATATTTTACAATTCTTTTCCATGTTGTTGAAGAATCATCTGCGAATAAAAAATTCAAAAAAAGATAATGCAATTCAATGCCTTCAAGCGATGGAAACCTGTGTTTTCAAACATTTCAAACTATTTGTTAGATTTAGTATTTAATAATACGGATGCACAGATACCAAAACGATAGAATCAATCATGCTAAAGGTGAACAGATTGAGGATACACAATTGAATTAGTTGAGATAAAATGCACCAGACTACAGCTGAATTTTTTCTCCACATGCCATCGAATATGAAATTATTTGATCATAAAAGCCTAAATGATAGATATCCTGGAATATTCCACACCATAAGAAGATAATGATAAGACAATCACATGCAAAATTTCCAAATACGTTTTGAAAAAATTATGTTCAACACACTTGGCCACTCCAGCTTGTTGTGCAATTTTGTTTGCATTCCCTGATCGTCTCTCGTCCTCCTCTAATTGCCTATTTCTAGTTCTGCAATATTGTAAAAACAGCAAGCTGACGGGACACTCGACAATTGAGACGGAGATGCTAGAACCATGCTTGGAGCATGTCATCCAGTTGGTATCGACGGTACTTAGCACTTGCTGAAGAGCCAAATTTTTCACATCTAAATGATGAATGTAAGGAACTATCATTCGATCGAAGGTGTTTATTGCTGTTCCAATCAATGTCTTCATATTGTCAACAGTCAATGACGTGAACCATTCATCACATTTTGATCTTATCTTGGAAAATATCTTCACGGATAAGTCGTCTGTCAACCTCTTATTCTGCTCTGGTACCTGGAGATCATCAGTTAGAAGGTCCTCTAATTCATCATTCTCGAGATGTATTACGGGGGGTGAGTTTGGGCCATTGGAATCTGCGTCTTGACTATTATTATTGATGATTTGTTGAAATGAATCAGTGTTGTAGGAAGCGGTCATTTGGGTAGAAGAATCGACGATCGAGATGAAATTTTTCAATCTTATCAGCATCTTCCCATGATTTTTCTCACAGTTGGAACCAAGTGCATGGGTTCCTGCATCTTTCGCCACTAAAATCGATTTAAATGCTGATTCGAAATGAAGACATGTTGGGTTAGAATTGGTCCCACAATTCTGACGTATCGTTGAAAAAAAATTCTCGAGTGGGTCTTGGTTCACGCGTCTCAAATTCAACGTCTTGAAGTCAAGGGCCTGCAATCCTGCCATAAGTCTTGAATCGGTGAAAGCGATGTTACCAAGTTTTTCTGACATGGTGGTCTGACAATGTCCCCTTTAAGATTTCGAATCTCCATTTTATCCACTAATGTCCGGAATCTTGCCCATTGTTTCATGTGATCTGAGTCTGGCGTCGGGTTCTTAATCGGCGATTCCGTATCGTTCGTCTTTGGCCCATTAACACAGTCGAAAAGATCATTGATGTCCTCAATGAAGCTCGTTGTATTCTCGAAATTTTCTGTATCTCTGCCTTTATTGGATTCCGCGAGCACTCTCAAATTGCTGGCCGTCCGATTACTGAAAATCTGGGCGGCATATTTAACACGCATTTTTTCTTTAGAATTTGGAAATAGATGGGTTTCGGATAATTTGTCATTGGCTGTACGAATGCCTCTCAATTTCTCATGTAGCACAATGAGATCACTCCACTTGGCAATTTTACCGTCCCATTTGATTTCGTGTCCCGGATAATCAAATTTTGAAGAGTGAGGATGCTTCTCCATCCACTTCTCCCATGACTCCAAAAAGTTATTGCGAAGATATTTTATCATGTGTGGCCAATCAAAAATTGTATAAATTCTTCGATTGTTCCACAGAAAATAAGCACCAGCGCATTCACTTCTTTCGTCCTTAAGTTTGGGATCCTGTCTCAGTAGGTTAAAAGCGGCTTGGTTTGTGGATCCCTGATCGCACACGAGTGTTTTAATTATGAGCCCAGTCTCCTCAACTGCTTCAATAACTTTCTTTATCAAGATGGCTAGCCGCTCGCTCTTTGTGGTGCCTTTACACAAAAAGTAGGCAATTGGTTGCTTGTATCCCTCATTCAACTCTTGGACCTGGAACACCAACGCATGGTCTGCCACGACGCCAGTTCGATCACCTTCACCAAAATCTTCAAAGCCAATAATTGTTCCCCTCTTATGATGCGGTATAACTCTTTTTTTGAGTGCAACTTCGTCAAAAGATAAGAGGCAATACTTATTGATGTCAGCCATTGTTCCAACAGTAACCTTGATATTCTCCAGGACATTCTTGTTAATTCCTGTAGTTATTTCGATGGTTCTCAGCGCTGTCAAAATGGTCCTTTCAGTCGGTAGGGGGAGAAACTGCTGGAGAAGATTATAAGCCCTAGGTCCTTTCTTATATAAACATAACGCCAGGTTTTTATCCTCATCGAGCCATCTCCTTCCATTTGGCTTTTGTAGTGCAATATCTTCCAACAATGAGGCATATATAGTGTCACGTCCATCATGTAAGGCTTTTAAGGTATTTTTGGATTCACGAAGTTCCTCAATTTTATGTTGCAGCTCTAATTCTTTTCTACGTAGTTCTGCTTCTTGATGCTGAATGACTGTGACCAATTTCTTCTTTCGTGGAGTAATGAATTCTCCATACAAACCTGCGCTCTCTAGGCATCGTTTCCTCGAAATACGCACCGTCGCGACTGAGTTGCGTTGGTTGAAATTAAGAACATAAAAACAACAATTAATTCTACAATTCGCTTAGGTCTCCTATTCAATGATAAAACTAGAATTCGACGCATATGAAGCCTTTCTCCTTTTCTGATTATCAAAATTACTCTTGGAATTGAAATATTTTCCACAAAAAGTGTATAATAACTGTAACATTTTGTTTATAAATTTATTTCAATCAATTATAAAATTGAAAATACAATATTCGAATATAATTATTTACAATTTATGAGAAATGTAATTTTGGAGATGAAGAGAGAAATATTACATATGAAACACACATTTTGTGATAAATCTTTCATTTTCTTGCTAATACTCCAGGTCAATTGTTGGATCCATCTTCTAATTACAAATTTATTCTTCCAATCCACTTTTAATGATTGTCAAATCTGCCAATTCCTCGATGCCATATCAAGCCTTTCGATCATTTTCTCCATTTGTTTCATTATAATTCTCTTCTTGAGTGCATTCATATGTTTTATTTTGAATGTCATGGAATTTCTTGCCCTTCCAGGTAACGTAATACTTATGTTGATTATTCCATAATTGTTGTGGCTGGAGATTAATGATTCAGAATTCCTTCTAGCTGTAATGGATATTACAAATGGCATGACGTTGAATTGAAGCACAGTGTAGAAGGTGGTTATGGACGATTAAGAAAGCAAACTTGGAAAAATCTATGAATACGGCGACATTATTTTTCATACTGATCAGAGTAAATCCAAGCTCCAGAAAATTTCATCCCCAATAAATAATAAAAAGACAGAATGGAGAATGAAGTCCCATCACTAATAAATCAACTCTGAAGGAATTATAAAAATTATGTCACTGTATTTAGTCACGTAAACAGTGCTCACAATTGAAAACAAACGTGATGATTGGATATGCTGCTCAGAAAAGAGAAAAAGGCTCCAAAGCAAGTGTCATAGTTGAATAAATCCACATAAAAATTAATTACAGATGAGTAACAATTATATAATCCCAATGCGAATAATCAAGCAACCACCAAAAAATATTAATGCTCAAACAGGTATAAAAAAAAATGAAACAGTTTTCATATTCCCAGTAACCGACAATAACAACTTACCGAATGGGCGGTAACTTCGTTTCGTTTCGCATTTGGGTGTTGCTTCATTTAACGTCCTTTCATTCAAACTCGGTATTTGTTTTCCTGATGGAGTCCTTCCGATTGTTGATGATGTCGATTGATCAGTCAATTTCGGAATTTCATCTGCAAATAGTCAAAACATCATGATAAATATGTTTAATTGGAATTATAAATATGTGAGACATTCATTTATAAACTGTGAGAAAATACTCCACCTGATAAGGGCAATGACGTATGAACTTGTCGTTTTGCTATCAGAATCATCCTGGTATTATTGAGTGAAGCAGCAGTCTCCTTACCTAAAAAGTAAGAAAAATTGGGGATTGAATGATGGAGCTAAATTTCCATGCGTTTGCATGTCACTGAGACTGGAGTGATGAAAATTCACTGGTGTTGACATTTCAATCGATATTAAGCAAATTATTTGGTGAAATAAACGAATTGATCCTGCGAAGCAGGGTAACTTCCAGCACCCGATAAAATTATTATGATAGAAAATAGCGAGTATACAGCTGTTTTTGTGTGAAAATAATGAAAATTGGTCTTTACCTGAAGGCACATCATGGTTCAGGCCTCGTTCAGGTGTTGCTTGGGGTATTGAATTTTTTGCATTAGAGCATCCTGATTGATCATCATGTGGAATGTTCATGACTGGTGTTTCCACCTCAATCATATCACCTGATAAGTCCATAGGTGTATTGATGTGCACATCGCTTGGTACTGTACTCTCGGAATTCCAATGTGAAACTACGTCCTCCCCTTGTGGAATAGCTGCACCAGCATTTGACATCTGGAGTGCTGCGCCTGGGAGTGATATGGATGCTGCTGTGGTTTCACACGGTTTGGAATTAGCAACTGTGAAAAAAAGAAAATTAGTTGAAATGTAAACACTTGTCTCTCAAAAATCAATAATGCAACTGGCACTAATTAAACTTTTTCTTCGGAAGGAACAAGGACTACTTTTTCTAGACGTACACTCTTGGAATCATCTAAGTAATACCTTTTCTTGATCTTTATGCTAGTTGATTAATTCATGCTGATAAATTGTGGCACAATTACCTCGTAATGTTTTTAATTGACTGGCATGTGCGTCAACCAAACCGATCCTCTCCAGATCTTTCTGAGCTATGAGAACTCTTGTAGCTGGGAAATTTAAATAATTTTAAATATAACGACATTGTGAATTATTCCGTGTCCTATTTAATTCTGCATTTCTTTCAATGATCCATTAATTTTTTGAATGTTCCCATCTGATTCAATTCCCAATAAATTTGATCACTATTCCTTTTGCAAAAATGTTAGGAAAATAAAAACAACACCCAATAACATGGATATCTCTAGTTTCAAAATAATGGAAAGTAATCTACCTTGAGTGGGAATTCTGAGGACATCTGAGGGTGGGAAATTTGCCAATAATTCATCATTTAGTGGAACAACTCGAGGATCGAACAGAGATGGCACAGCAGTTGAGTTCAGCTTCTTCTTGGATGGCTTGGTGAATTGATCAACAGTAAAATGATATCCACACACATATCGTATCTCATGGAGCTTCTGAACAGATAAATGGAGCAGATCTTCCACTCCTACCCTCCGCAACCACTCTTTAGACCTGCATAAGAATGGAATATATCAAGATTAGACACTGCTGAATACTGCTATATATTTGGATTTAAAAAAAAATACCGTTCGGGATTTTTTGGAAACACCGTGAAAATACAGCCTTTATTGATGTGGTGAGCGTGGCCACAATGCGGCACTACGCACTTGGCATTTCTTGGCATAATCTAAACAGAAAATTAATTGAGTTAGGGGGATAAACACTTCAGTTAACCTCACTTCTAGGTGTAATGGGAGCGATCTGCTCCACTCAGGAAAATCATCAAGACTAGATGAAAATGGGTCTCTTATCAAGTAGTCATTTCATGAAAGTTGTCAAAAATCTACATTATTGTTGTAATAAATCAGCGAAGAAAGATTAACACCAATTTTTACAATTTTTCACAATGCAAAGTGGCATATTGCTTTTTCATACTCACGATGCCTCAAAATCACCACTCCTCCTTTGCTATTTTCGAAAATTCACTTTTTAGTCTTTCATTGCTCACTTTTTATTATTTTTCACAGATTTATTTTGTCACAACAAACAACATAAACAAAAACAAATCGTTGCGGAAAACAATATGGCGCCTTGGCGTAATCCAAACAGTATGGCGGCAGGGTCAGGAATACCATAAAAATGAGACCAAATTTAGTTGGTATTGGTTGGTATCATTGAGGCCCAAGAGTGCAAATACCGAGTGGAGGGGGTAGGCTGAGTTGCACCCCACTGCATCCGCTCGACTCCAGTGCCTGTCACCGACAGTCTCGAAATCTCCTAGGGCCTTCTCCCCCTAGTCTGAACATCTCAGCGGCGGTGGGTCATCCGTTACCCCACCACCACCAATCAGCTCGACGGCAATCGAGGGGGCGCTAGTCCTCTCACCTAGCCGTTGGTCCCTAGTCTAAGTCGATAGCGCCTCTAGAATCGCCCAGTTGGAACGCCAGTACGTTGGCCCGTTTCCCCCAAACACAGCTGGGCGAGTTTCTAGATAAGGCGACAGGGTATCGACAGCCTCTCTATAATGTTCAGAAGCATGGTTTCATCCAAACCACGCCTCTTGGCATTATTTGATTGGTCTATTCACCTCACGCGCAGTTCACTTGAACCGCCGTTCGATGTCACTCTCATCTCTCGCTCAGCTTCTTCAGCTGGCGTTAGATGTCGCTCTCTTCTCTGTCCCTTAGTCTAACGATTCTTGACTCATTGGTTTTCGTGTTGGTAAAACAGTTTACCGTAACGAGAAAATCTCGTTACAATCCTTTTCGTTATTTTCTTTTTCCATATCATCGTCAGAAATTCTTTCTTTGAAATGCAATAAGAATTTCGTTAGTGAGTCCCAAACAGCGTCTATAAGGCAGAAACTCCAACCGAATAAATGGTGTAATGCATAACCATGGATGAAAGTGTCGATCAAAAATTTAATTACTTTGCTAACCATAAATATTCCAATTAGTCCAGCACTGAAGGTTCCAAAACCTGTTAACCATCCCCATACTGTAGTTGAGACTCTTTCAGCTATTTTATTAATGGAATGTTCGTCAAAGAAATTAGAAAACTCGATTACCGGGCTATTTATCGCTTCCCCCATTGCTCCTCTCGCGATAGCATCTAAAACTGCTGGTTGTTTTTCAGGAAACATCAAATGATCTTGCAATTTTTCAAGATCCTCGGAAGAATATATTCCGCATGTGGCAAGATTTTCAAGATTTCCATATCTCCAGTTTGGTTTAGTTAGTGATTCTAATTCAGCTGGTGGTATGACAGGCGAGGGTAATGGATTCATTATGATCCATGTCCCTTCAATGTAATACATAGGAGCTATAAAAGCATTAAAATCGACCTTAGGGCTTTTCTTTAGTAGTATGTGTGTGTTAGGGGTCACGAACATTGTTTCGTTATTCACTATGACCGGCAAATGACCGTAACAGGTAGGGAGTCGGGCGACTATGGCGGGTATAGACTGGCATTTGAGAATGTGAATGACTTCTCCAGCAATGTTCGCCACATACCCGGGTGTTTTCATAACTCATAAAACGAATTCGGCTGGTTTCGAATATGCAAGCCGCAAAGAATTTTCTATAACTTGTCATTCAAATTCACATTTTTGTGTGAGGATATCGATGTATAAGTTTTTCAATTGCTTGCGAAAATGGTTCTCAAAAGAAATAAATTTACTGTTGACATATGACATGGATCTAGATTATTCACGGCTATTGGTTTTCGTTTTCCCATGCTCCCATGCTTTCTTTCTTCATTTCAAGAATAACAAATTTCGGATGTTCGGTACGGATTAATGAATAACCACAGGTGCTTTCAGTTCCTTTTTGCGACAGACCAAAGGTAATATCCCCATTTTGAACTGAATAGATTTCTTCTACATCTTTGTTACTGGTTTAATTATCATAAACGCGTTGCATTGGTTCTTCGTAGAGCACGTCGTATTCTTCAAGTGTGCATTGTTTATTTGGAGCTGAATTCCAGAAAATGCTGTATACTTCACTGTCCAAACATCAGTTTTTTGCGGGATCGAATCGACTTCCTGGGTTCAAATATACTTGATGGTCATCGACGCTGACAGGAGCGTAATAATCTTCAAAAGTAAAACTGAATTTTGCTTGCCAACAACTCCATAACATGACCCATAGTGATCGCTGAATTTTCCACCGTCACAAGTCTCATCTGATTGCACGGACCCGGCAATTACTGCTGTTTTATCCACGGTGCTATTGGGTTGCAAACCGACAAATGGGGAGTCTCCGTAGCGATATTTCAAATTCATGTGCATGTCGTTGCATATTTCCGTGCTTATATCTAGCAAATATCCTGCATATCCATTATGAACGATGGAATTATGAGACCAGTGTCCACAATAATAAATTATCCGATTGAGTGATATCCGACAGAGCTTGACATGGACGTTATCAAATCTTGAGAGCCGGAGTAATTTTACATGAGTTTCGGTAATTATTGGCTTTTTCAGCTGAATATTGCATGGTTTTACGCTAATTAAAGAGATAGTGGTCAGGTTAGTACTTTGCGTCCCACAGTCATAAGAGACGAATCCATGAATGCTTGCGATGAAAGTGGAAAAAACTAACATTTGTGTTACGCGCATCTAAATCAAGGAAATATATCCTTTGTCAAAGTTGCATAAGTGTATTGATTTAAATATTCTATTCGGTTTTTGTATCTATCCCTTCTATTCTTGTTTAAGTGTGAATTAGTAAATAACCATAAGGTATCTATTGCTATTTCCCGTTTATACAAAGGTTTCATAAAGGTGATGATCATTTTTTGAGTTTAACATTTTTAACAATGGCCAACATCTTTGACAGTGGCTTGTTCTCAATGGCAACTCACCATTATCAATTTTTATGAGTGATAGTGGGAGACGGTCATAAAAAGTGTAGTTTATCCACACAAATTCCATAACAAAAAGTGTGAATATCAGTGGTTTCTGTAAAAAAAAAAGGTTCAGAAAAAGAGTCAGGACCAACGAACTTAGCGCGATTTTTCAGTCTAATGTAAAAATCTCGCGGGGATTTGAACCAAGTTTATACAAAGGTTTCATAAAGGTGATGATCATTTTTTGAGTTTAACATTTTTAACAATGGCCAACATCTTTGACAGTGGCTTGTTCTCAATGGCAACTCACCATTATCAATTTTTATGAGTGATAGTGGGAGACGGTCATAAAAAGTGTAGTTTATCCACACAAATTCCATAACAAAGAGTGTGAATATCAGTGGTTTCTGTAAAAAAAAAAGGTTCAGAAAAAGAGTCAGGACCAACGAACTTAGCGCGATTTTTCAGTCTAATGTAAAAATCTCGCGGGGATTTGAACCAAGTTTATACAAAGGTTTCATAAAGGTGATGATCATTTTTTGAGTTTAACATTTTTAACAATGGCCAACATCTTTGACAGTGGCTTGTTCTCAATGGCAACTCACCATTATCAATTTCTATGAGTGATAGTGGGAGACGGTCATAAAAAGTGTAGTTTATCCACACAAATTCCATAACAAAGAGTGTGAATATCAGTGGTTTCTGTAAAAAAAAAAGGTTCAGAAAAAGAGTCAGGACCAACGAACTTAGCGCGATTTTTCAGTCTAATGTAAAAACCTCGCGGGGATTTGAACCAAGTTTGGCATTTTTGTCGATTCCTTGGCTTGAATAGATACGAAAGATTGTTCTGAAATTAATAGAACTGTTTCTTTTTCATAACAGTGAGTTAAAGTCGATGCAATCATAGAAGTGAGAATAAGGATGGTGGAGGAGATTTGTGGCAATATTTGAAAGCTCTTAGAGCGACTATTTTTCCCTACGTGGAGAGTCACCGTACAACTACTCGTGCAACCGGGACGAGCTCCGAACGACGAAGTGTGTGGTGTGTGTGTCCTTCTAATACATACTATGCGAGAAAGATGCACGGCACCTTTCTCAGTCGGATAGTGTACAATTGCATACCTTGTCATTCAAAACTCGCCCCCGCACATCGTGAATGATTTCTTTTTAAAAACCGCGCCAATTACGTCGGTCCTGACTCTTTTTCTGAACCGTTTTCTCTTTAAGAAACCACTCATATTCACTCTTTGTTATGGAATTTGTGTGGATAAACTACACTTTTTATGACCACTACCGTATGGGGCACGCTACGCGCGCCTTTACCCAGAGTATGGTTGTCTGTTTTTTTTAGCACGAAGGTATGGTTCCGAGCAAATTCATGTCCGGTTCAATTTTATCTATTTATTCTGACCTTTTTGACTTTTCATATGTGATTTACAAAAAAAAAATTATTCTTATTATTATTACTTTTATCGTCGATTTCACACTTTTCCTTTATTTCGTGATGAGTTTTGACCCTTCACACAGCACCCCCCTCCCCCACACACACCCGCACAACCACACATCCCCCCTCACTCATTCACTGCCATTACCCCCTGCTTCTCCCATTCTATTATCCACCTTTGACCCTCTCCCTTTTCGTCCAGAATCTCCCGTACTCTGTCCCACACACTCCTTTTTTCTCCCTCTCCATTTATACATACCTCCAAAACGTGCGTCCATGTTTCCTCCCTCGCATGATATCTCCTACATCTTTTCCTTTCCTCCTTCTTCCATTCTCTCTCCCCTCTCATTCCATCGCATAACCTATATCTAGCCAGTCTGTTCCACCTTTTCTCCCCCCATTCTTTCTCTAGATATTCCGGGATCCCTTCTGATCCTACACCCTTATACCACCTANTCAGGACCAACGAACTTAGCGCGATTTTTCAGTCTAATGTAAAAATCTCGCGGGGATTTGAACCAAGTTTGGCATTTTTGTCGATTCCTTGGCTTGAATAGATACGAAAGATTGTTCTGAAATTAATAGAACTGTTTCTTTTTCATAACAGTGAGTTAAAGTCGATGCAATCATAGAAGTGAGAATAAGGATGGTGGAGGAGATTTGTGGCAATATTTGAAAGCTCTTAGAGCGACTATTTTTCCCTACGTGGAGAGTCACCGTACAACTACTCGTGCAACCGGGACGAGCTCCGAACGACGAAGTGTGTGGTGTGTGTGTCCTTCTAATACATACTATGCGAGAAAGATGCACGGCACCTTTCTCAGTCGGATAGTGTACAATTGCATACCTTGTCATTCAAAACTCGCCCCCGCACATCGTGAATGATTTCTTTTTAAAAACCGCGCCAATTACGTCGGTCCTGACTCTTTTTCTGAACCGTTTTCTCTTTAAGAAACCACTCATATTCACTCTTTGTTATGGAATTTGTGTGGATAAACTACACTTTTTATGACCACTACCGTATGGGGCACGCTACGCGCGCCTTTACCCAGAGTATGGTTGTCTGTTTTTTTTAGCACGAAGGTATGGTTCCGAGCAAATTCATGTCCGGTTCAATTTTATCTATTTATTCTGACCTTTTTGACTTTTCATATGTGATTTACAAAAAAAAAATTATTCTTATTATTATTACTTTTATCGTCGATTTCACACTTTTCCTTTATTTCGTGATGAGTTTTGACCCTTCACACAGCACCCCCCTCCCCCACACACACCCGCACAACCACACATCCCCCCTCACTCATTCACTGCCATTACCCCCTGCTTCTCCCATTCTATTATCCACCTTTGACCCTCTCCCTTTTCGTCCAGAATCTCCCGTACTCTGTCCCACACACTCCTTTTTTCTCCCTCTCCATTTATACATACCTCCAAAACGTGCGTCCATGTTTCCTCCCTCGCATGATATCTCCTACATCTTTTCCTTTCCTCCTTCTTCCATTCTCTCTCCCCTCTCATTCCATCGCATAACCTATATCTAGCCAGTCTGTTCCACCTTTTCTCCCCCCATTCTTTCTCTAGATATTCCGGGATCCCTTCTGATCCTACACCCTTATACCACCTATTCGAGGTTGACTTCACTATCCTTCCCCATCTTTCGTTTCTCTGCCTCTCCCTATCCATCTTCTCCACTTCTTCAAAACTTACCCTCCCACAGCCCCTTCCCCGCTTCTCTCCATCAAACCGAACAGCCCCCTCTCCTCCTCCCATTTTGAGACTCCCTTCTTGCTCTCCCTTCTCTCTATTCCGCTCAGACAGTTCCTCGCGATGCTACTTCCCTCCTCCCGTCTCAGCTTCTCCTCAACATTCCACGCTCTCTTCGCCGCTCTTGTCCTCAGTTTATCCCTCTTCAATTCCTCCCCAACTAGATATCCCGGCGTCCTCTTTCCTAGACCTAGTACCCATCTCACGTACCTCTCCTGCATGCTCTCTACCCCATTCCTTTCCTTCCACCCTCAAATCTCCGCCCCGTACCTCATGACCGACACCACCAGCGTATCAAATAGTCAAATCCTCTTCTTCCAATCCCTCTTGAGTCTTCTTTTCCCTATCCCCCACACCGGCCCCATAACCTTCCCCGCCTTTTCAATCCTACTCTTCACCTGCCTTTCCTGTCTCCCATTCCTCTGAAACCAATACCCCAGGTAACAGAATTCCCTTACCTTCTCCACCTCCCTCCCCGCCATCACCCATTTCCCTTTCTTCCCCTTTCCACCCCCGAACACCATTACCTTTGATGTCTCCGCATTAATCGTCAACTCCTTCCTCCTCATATATTCTCCCATAAATCCCATCATCATCCTCATCCCCGCTTCATCTTCCGCTAACATGACCATATCGTCCGCATACGCCACCGAAAAGATTTTCGTCGCTCCCATCGGTACTCCTCCCTTCCACCTCTTCCTCCGTTTCTCCTCCAGATTCGCCAGCAACACGTTGAATAAGATCGGGCTCAGCGGACACCCTTGCCTAACCCCCCTCGCTGTCCAGAACTTCCCAGATACCCTATCCCCTACTCTAACCTTGCTCGCCGTCTCCCTGTAAATCTCCTTCACCCTCTCCGTTAACTCATCACCTCCCATAACACTTTCCTGCTCACCGAGTCAAAAGCCGCCTGCAAATCAATGAAACACGCTACCAACTTTCCCCCCTTCACCCCCACCTGCCTATTCATCAGATAGTTGAGCACGAAGATATTATCTATCGTGCCCATTCCTCTCCTGAACCCCGTTTGGTTATCCGGCACCATCTCCTTTTCCTCCACTTCCCTCTCTAATCTCTTTGTGAAAACTGACGGATACACCTTGTACAGTGTTTGCATTAGTGTGACCCCCCTGTACTCCTCCGCACTCTTACCCTCCCCTTTCTTTACTATTGTGGCCAGCAGCCCATCTTTCCACTCTGCCGGCCAACCTCCACCCTTCCAAATACCACTACATATCCCCCTCGCTACCCTTTTCATCCCGTCTCCCCCTTCTTTCCAGATCTCATTCTCTATCTCATCCTCTCCTGTCGCCTTTCCCCCTTTCAGCTTCTTTATCACCACTTCCACCTCCTCGTATGATAAACCGTCCTCTCCCTCATCCCATCCACCCCTCCTACCCTCCCCTAACACTCTCCATTCTTCTCCTCCTAATACCCTCATAAAATAGTCCTTCCATTCCTCCAACCCGATCCTTTCGTTTACCTTCTTCTTTGTTTTCCTCTCCCAATTCACAATCTCCCACACTCTCCCCTCCTGAACTGCCCTCACCACCTCCGCTTCAAACTTTGCCCACTCCTCCTCCTTCTTCCTCAGACATAGCTTATTATAATCCTTTTTCCTAACCCTATACTCATCCCTCGACACTTTCCCTTTTCTCGCCTGCCTCAGAGTCCTTCTCACCTCTTTCTTATTCTCCTGGCACTTCACGTCCCACCAGTCCCCCCAACGCTTCCCTTCCCTTTTCATCTCGCTCTCTATCCTACTTTTGATCTCCTTCACCCTTTCCCTTACTTCCTTCACCATCTCATCCACCGAACCCTCCCCCCATTCCACCTTCTCTAATTCTCTTCTCAGTGTTTCTCTCTCCTCTCTCTCCCAGAAAGATACCTTGGGTGACTTCCTACTTCCCTTCGTTCTGGGTCCCCCTGCCCTTCTAGACTCCTCTCCTTTCACTGTTACCACCAGTGGGAAGTGATCCGAATCACATTCCTCTCCCTCCACCATACTTCCCACCATTCCCCTCCCCCTATCATCCGTTAGTACGTAGTCTATGACCGTTCTATTTACTCCTTCCTCTCTTGTGAACTATCCCTCCTTATCCGCCTTGTGGTTTCCATTCAAAATCGTCCATCCCGTTTCGTCCAGCGTTTTCACCAGCATTTTTCCCTCTTTATCTACTTCCCTCTTATCCTTAGACCTTCTTAACTCTCTTCCCCCCCTTCATCATTCTCCACCAGTCTCCCTTCCGTCCTCGTCGCTGCATTAAAGTCCCCCCTATCATTACTATCTGCTCTGCCTTTCTCTCCATTTCATTCTTGATCCTCTCCATTTTTCTGTCCATATCCCTATTTACATATACCGCTATTCCTCTGCATGTTTCCTTCCTCAGTCTTATCTTTCCCTCTATCCACCCCTCCGTCTCTTTTCCTTCCTCCTCCACTCCTTCCCACTCTTCTCCGTCGCTCAAGTCCTTCCTTATTCCCATCAACATTCCTCCCTTTGCCCTCCCTTTCTTATAATCCCTTGCGGCTAGTTATACTTTCCACCAGTACCCGTCAGGCAGTCTCTTCTTCACCCTCTCCCAGCCTGCCTTTTCAGTCCAAGTCTCCATTAACAACAAAACGTCCCCTCTCGTCATCCTCTCCCAAAAGTTTTTGTCTTTCCTTTCTAATCCCCTCACATTCCAAAAAACTATTCTCATTCCCTCCTTACTTCCCGTTTCAATCCTGCCCCCCCCCCTTCCCTACTGACTATTTGATCCTCCCCCCCTGGCTGATCGATCAGCTCTGTCTCCATCTCTCCATTATCTACCTCCTCTGTCCTGTTACCCACCCTTCTCTGGCCTTCCCTTCTCACATTCTGCCATTCCTCACCCCTCTCATTCCATAGTTTCTCCGTCCTTTCATCGATAGTCCACTTCTCTCTATCAATCCACATCATTCCCTTTCCCACCCTTACTCTCCTCCCTTTCCTTCTTTCTATTCCTTCTACGCGCTCCAGCCTTCGCTGCATCCTCCTTTCCATCCACGTTAGATCGTTATCTAGCCTCTCTGGCCTACCCCTCAGTTTCGCCCTACCTTCCATCACCTTCCTTTTCTGACTGGGGTCCTCGAGCTCCACCACTACTGTCCCCCTCCCTTGCCCATCCTTTCCCCCCAGTTTTTTTATTCCGTTCACCCCCACCTCGACCTCCAACCCCCCTGTCAGCAGTTCCATAACCTCCTGTCTTCTGTCCCCTTCTCTCAGTTCAATCTTTCTCACCACCAAATTCTTACTTCTCTCCCTTTCCATTTTTTCCTCCCTCCATTCCAGTTCCCATACTCTTTCCTTCAGTTTCTCATTTTCTCTGCACGCGTGCCCCCCCCTCTCCCCCTTCTTCCTCTTTTCCCAACTTTACTTCCCCCACCATTTTCTCTAGAGCTTCCACCTTCTCTGCTTTTCTTTCCAGCGCTTCCAACCTCTCCCTTACCTCCGCACCCTCCTCCTTATTTTCTCTCCTGACTTCCACCACTATCTCTCCGATTTCATTCATTCTCTCCCATAGACGTTTCTTTTCCTCTTCCCACCTGCCTTCCCACTTCTCCCATTCCTCATTCACTATTCTAATCTCCTCCTTGATCCCCCTCCCCTCCTCCTTCTGCTCTAGCAGCTTCGGGAACGTTTCCTCCTTAAAACTCTTGAGAAAACTCTCCATCCTTTCCACACTCTCCTCATATCCTCCTCTCCTTTCCACCCTTCTTGCTTTTCTCTCCTCCCCCTCCACCCCGCTCTCTTCCAATTCCACCGACCTCCTCCTCTTACTACCTTCGCTATTCTCCGACCTATTTCTCCTCCGCCCGTAACCCTCCCTTTTCTCCTTCTTTCATGCCTCCAGCGACGACAGAGATCTGGTTCTCCCCCCAATAACCCTACGCCTCTCTAGCCTCTCCAAATTCGTGGGTCTCCCTCTCTTTTTCTTCCCCACCTCTGCCTCCCCGCTCCCCTCTTTATCAAAAAGGTCCGACAACTCTATCGAAGACTCATACACGGTCTCATTTTGGCCTCCTACACTATCCTGCTCATTCCCCTTCCCGCTCAAATCTTCCCTATCCTCCTCTCTCGCCCCTCCTTCATCGCCACTACCCGCTCCCCCCTTCCCTCTCGCCGGTAACTCCATCAACCTCGACGACACCACCACGGAGCGGAACAAATGACTCATTTCCCTTCCTTATCCTTCTCACCTGCTCTACCGACCTGTCCGATCGTTAATTGCCCTTATCACCGCTTCTCTCTATCTGTCGCTACCTTCCCCTTTCCACGTCCTGTCTCCCGCCAAAACAACACCTATCCCCTTCCTGCCCTTCTTACCAAGATCAACCTAACTCTTTCTCCCCTGAAGCCACCCCTAAATATCCCTCCAATCTGTTGTATCACCCTTCACCACCCTCTCTCCCTTACACCAATTCTCTCTACACCGCCCAAACTCCCGCGCTTTCTTCCTTTTCACCCCCGTTCACTCCGTGCCAAGCTAACCTCCAACTCGCCCACCACACTTTTAACCCTCCTCCACCTATTCACACCCCAAACACACCACTTTCACACCCCTTCACACACCACTCCTCCCTTCTTCCACCCGTTCCCACCCTCTGCCCACCCACACAACCTCTAAACCTCTTCAAAAGAGCAAAAAACCAAGCACTGTATATACCTACCACACTCTCCTCGCAGACCGGTAACGGAAGTCCATAATATATATATATGTATATATATATATATATATTCTAACGTGTTATTTTTGTCTTTCGACCGTTCGGCGGTTTCATTTAAACATCCAGACGAGAAGTCACTGCGAAAGCGAAGCGAGAGTCAAAATCTAGATTTTGTTCAACTATTTATTGAGTATCTTTTTGGTTTGTATTGAATCATTCCACTCCACCGTTCATCGGAGCACATCGGGGGATCTGGATGAGCCTAAACGAGGACTGGGATGAGATGCAAGAATTTAGATGCTGAAATTGGGTCTCGGAGCAACGGTTCTGCAGAGTCTGAGGTGGATCTGGAGTTTGAATATCCCCGCCGGTTGAGAAGTACGCAGGTTGGCCGTGGTGCGGCGCCAGCTACTGGAGCCAGAATTGGAGAGCTCGAGCGCCGAATGAATCTAGGCAAAAATAATATTTTCGGTCCATTGTTAAAGGACCCGAAACATAAATTAAGGGTTATTTATCATTATGCGGTTTGTGAGTAGTGGGAACTACATTTTTATCGCTTGGTTTTATCCCTGTGGATTTGGAGGGAAAATTAGAAATCACGTGGTTGTCCGGTGTGGATTACGGTGGAGAGAGAGTTGACGTCGTCATCACTCTCCAATCAAAAGTCTCTTCGGTGAAAGTAACAGCCAATGAGAGGGCTGGATTTTCGGCAATCGAGAAAATGTGCCATCGAGCGTGCCGAGGAGATTACTTCTCGTTTGGATGGCGAGACTGACAGTTCGCAAGTTTTTCGTTAATTATAAAAATTATTACCGTGTTCCGACGCCCGAATTCTCGTTGTCTCCGACATCTTTAGTTGACGATTATTGGGAGTCC
>NW_021680720.1:82376-90319 GCF_001412515.2 Diachasma alloeum
AAGGCGTCCGATAACTCTGCACAGCTGTGTCGTGTCAATGACCCGCCTGTGCCTAAGAAGAGAGGGAGACCGAAAGGCTCTAAAAACCAACCTGTCGCTCTGAAAGACGGCACGTCTAATACCAAGAATAAGTCAGCGAAAACGAAAAACTGTGTTGTGGAAAATCAAAGTGGTAAACGCAAACAAGCTCAAACTGAGCTCAACTTTGTGAACATTTTCTGTGGCCCTTCTTTTAAAAAACGATTAGCTCCCCCTCTTGTTGTTCCTAACGTCCTTGATGCAATGGGTTCCACTCCTTCTCCTGGTAATATACCCTCTCTGCAGCTTAAACCTGGGAATTCGTTCACATTTGGACCTTCTCAGCTCTCTTCCCTTCAGAAGACAACTAGCACTGTCTCATCACCCACTCCTCAAGATCCTCTCAAGCCTCCTCCTACTAACCAAGACATCATGGCTTTGCTCAGCAAGATGGAAAGCAACAATGTTTCCAGGAATAAGGAACTGAAAATCGATATGGCTAAGAACAACTCTGAGCTGAAAGCTGAGATTAAGTTAATCGACAACAAACTGGAGAAACTTAAGAGCGATGTGTTACTCAGTGAATCCTTGACTGCAAATAGAATAGCATCCCTGGAAGAAGAAGTGATGAGCTGTAAGGCTGATCTCCAGTGTCTCAAGGTCCCCGATGAAATGGCAGCTAGGTTCAAAGCTTTAGAGGAGGTGCTCGAAGTGGTTAAAAGCTCTACAAATTCTACTCAACGTTCACAAAATGATACCAATGTTATTAAAGTTATTAGTGATTTGAAGTGGAGCATTGAAATGCAGGAACGCCTTCTTAAGAAAAAGAACATTATTATTCGTGGCTGGTTACCCCCATCAGACTCAATACAGAGTGAAGTGGACTCTTTCCTTCACACTCGTTTTAACATCAGTGAACACTCTTCTGAAGAGGTCAAGGTGCTGGGTAAAGATAGAAAGTCGATTCTAGTCAAGCTGAATCATTTCAATGAGAAGTTGGAGATTTTTAAGAAGAAAAAGGTGGCCCTGGGGTCGCAGCAGATTTTTATTGAGGGAGATCTGACCCATCTGGAGAGGTCAGTATATGGAAAACTCAGAGCTTTGGCTAGGAGTGAAAGGCTCAAGGGTCACACAGCTAGGGCCACACGTAATAGGATCGAAATCCAGGGGCTGGAGTGGACATGGGATGAGAGGAGCAACAAATTCATTCCTGTTAATGGGCCTGCCAAACTCAACGCAGCCAAAGGTCAGTTTCCCCATTTTCCCGAGGAAAGCAGCGTGGCAGAAAGTCCCCCGCACATGTCACCGCATGTCCTCCGAATGGAAACATAAAGGTGACATTTTGGAACGTTAAAATATTAGGAAGAATCTATACCAGTTACCATCCCCCTCAGATTATGATGTTATTGGTCTTACTGAAACGATTCTTCAATTTGAGTGGAAGCAGTTACCTGCAGGCTTTTCTGACTTTTATCTGGTCTGGTCACCAGCAATCAAAGTATTTAATAGAGGCAGAGCTAGCGGTGGTATCCTAATTCTGGTGAGGAAGCAGCATGGTGAGCCTGAGCTACTACACCGTTGTGAAAATTGGATTTTTGTTAAGACTATAATACGTGGAGAAATGTTTATTTTTGGAACTTTCTATTTTATTCCTACTGTTAATATTGAACCAGCACTTGAATTGTTGGAGAGTTTATTAGATTCATTCTCAGAGATGTTTCCTGGTGTACCTATAGTCTTGGGGGGAGACTTCAATACTCATCTTGGAGCTGAGGGTGTTATCGCTGATGAGTTTTTAGAGGGTATGAATTTATTTAAGTTTAGAAATGCGTATGATCTCGAAGTGTGCATCAGAGGTAAACAATTGTTAAATTTTATGGAGGAGAAGAGTTTTTTCTGCTTAAATGGTCGTTCCACTAGTGATACCCCAGCCAAAATAACCTTTTTAGCAGCAACTGGCCGTAGTACAGTTGATTTTGTGTGGGTTAATGCTCTATGTTTATCTTTAGTTGAAGATTTTGAAGTCAATTTGATTGCCACGAATTCAGATCATTTCCCAGTCATAGTTAAGTTCTATTCACCTATAGTTGAATTAGATAAGGGGGAAGGTCATTTACCTGTGGTTTACAAGGTGGCCTGGGATCACGAGGGGAAGGAAAAATATATTGAATCAATGTTGTTCTCTAATAGAATTAAGTTTGATTTTAGCGAAGGATCTATTGATCTACAAGCTGATAATTTTAGGCTAGCGGTAGTGGACTCTGCTAAGGAAGTCAATATGCTCAAGAAGACAGGTGGTCCCCGGATCTCCTCCTCTCACCTTCCAAATAAAGCGTGGTATGATGATGAATGTAAAGATCTGAGAGGAAAGATGGTGGGTGAACTAGCTGCCTTCAAGCAATCAGGATTTGAGGGTGAATTTGGGGTGAGTTATCTGGTTCTGACGAAAAAATACGTAAACTTGCTAAAACTTAAGAAAAAGCTTTATATTGATTCGGTTAGGGACATTCTGGCGAATATTCACCAGTCTTCAGAATTCTGGTTCACTCTCAATAGATTCAGACCTTACACCACTGCTGTATCAGTTATTTCTTTGGTTGAATGTTACCAATTTTATCAACAAATCACGCCCCCAAAAGTATTTTTTGATATCTCGTTCCCCTTTTTTACTGATGTTTTATTAGATGCGCCAATTGGACATAAGGAACTGCTTACAAATATCGCTAAACTAAAGTTGGGCAAGGCCTCTGGCGTAAATCAATTATATAATTAAGATTTTGAAAATGTCAGATGAAAGACTCCCAAAGATTTGTTATCTGCAGTTAATGAAGTATTCTCTTAATCCAAATCCATTCAAAGATCCTCACAAACTCCGCAAATTTAATTGGACTTTTAGAATTGAGGAATTTTTAACTCTTGTCGACTGTCTAGAACTTTGGGGTAATTTTGATGTTAATATCTGGATGAGAGATAAAGAAAAAATGCTGGATCGCTATAAAAGAGTGCTGGTTGAGCGGGACTTGGCAGAATGTACTTTGATCACCCATAAGATCCCAATTGATAGAGGCCCCAACGCTTTTGCTAATTCTTATCTAACCCGCAGGTGCCCTATCTCTATGCTGAGAGTTAAAGCACAGTTGAGATTAGCTAGCCCGTACAACTGCAAATTCGTGATTGTGGGGAATCTGTACAAATTACTTCCTTTTGAGCTTTGCCGCTGTTGCACCTCAGGTGCCTGTGAGTCGATTCTTCATGTGTTGCAATACTGCCCTTTTTATGACGCCCCGCGTCTAAAGTATATCTTCCACTACCTACGTGGTCTCTCTTCGGATGTCTTTCTGGCTTTTTTAAACNTTCTTCGAAGCTGCTATTTTCTGCCGCGAGGGGGCGACACGATACTAAATGAGACAGTAATAACTTTGCCAACGCATCATGCACCAATGCCCCTCCATCTGTAATTTTCAATTTTGGAGCAGCTATAATTTATATTGGAGTAAAGTGTTAATAATTCACTTCAATACATATTACCAATGAGATAAATACTTGACCGATCAATTAGTGAGTAGAATTGACTGCCTATCAACCACTGAGAGTTGATATTGATGCTGGTGAATATCTCGGCTTCGTTTTTTGATGTCGGAGCGAAAGTGGAATTTTACACAGCCATCGTATAAAATCCTTGCTAACTCTGTTCCTATTTTCGTTAATAAAAGCCAACAAATAAATTCTATGACCCAATTGAACTTGTAGTATTTATTGAACAACGAGTCCGGCAAATCCTCCAATGGATTTGAGGTACTTCTAATTGCTCTAAGTCGCGCATTTAATAATCTATGTAAGCCCCGTTAATAGTCCTCGGCTTCTTCGTCAACTAACACTGCACCTGCTATATTATCCGCCATCATCACGGTTGTTTTGGTTTAAATTTTCATAAAGTTGACTTATCATAGCTCTCCCAAATATAAAAAAAATTTGACAGATTTGAGGTTCAAAATGCGTTCACAAAGTCATCAATTCGTGTCATTTAGTATCGTGCCGCTCCCTCGCGGTAGAAAATTGCAGCTTCGAAAAAGCTGCAGAAAAAGCGGCTTTTTCTTGAGAATAGCCCCCCAGTTCTCCACCGTCCAAAATATGAATTACAAATGAAAGTTTAGCGCGCAGCTATGATAAATTTTAGAAATCGGCATAAAATTTTTTTTTCTTCTCGTATACCCTTTCGGGTCTTTACGATTTGTTCCCTTCCCACCCCCCAACCCCCTATACCGCATTCGCCGAAGGAAACGGGAAAACCTCATTTTAGGGAAAAACCTGCCCAGGTACAGTCGTCTCTTGCCAGACTCCCGCTCGACAATGAAACCGTGAGATTTTAGAGTGTCACAAATTTTGGTCCCCCCATCCGGGAATCGAACCCGGGTCTCCCGCATGGCAATCCCACACTCTAACCACACAGCCACCGCCGTCGGTGAAATCGGCATATATTCGTTTAGGCCATTTGATCCCTGTGGCTTGAGTCATCCGTTGAAACCCACCAGATTATCCTTTATGAGTTTTGCGATGATCTCCTATAATTTATACTAATAGTTTCCTATAATGTATAAATCATTTTACAGGATAAACATAAAATAAATAGTCGGAGTAGGGCTGCGGAGGCCCCGCCTCCCCAACTCCTTTTTGCCGACGATCGATCGTGGCGCCATCCCTCCCATGGGGTGATCACTATTTCAGCTTGGGGTCGCCTACTCCTGGGGGCCTATTCTCGAAATATTTCTGTGCGCGGAATCGACTCCGTTGACGGAACGCCTATATGATTTCTATACGCAATTCGTCTACGAAGCCACTTCCGTGCACGGAAATATTTCGAGAATAGGCCCCCTGGAGAACTGAGCCTCTATTTTATTTATTACGAGATCATATCAAGCGCGCTGCGCGCGCCGTTTTTCGATATGTTGAACTTACCGAATGTCTAGTTCGTTTCCAATTTCTATTGCACTTTGCAATGAATACTTAGAAAATGTGGTAGTATTAACTTTCATTAAGTGCTCTTGAGTTTTGGAAACAAAAAAAATAAAGTAAATTACTGAAACTTAATCCTCATAATTAGAACCTTGCCTTATAATGATGATTCAGTTTGATCATAAAATATCGATCACCACAGCGTTACATCACATATCCTCATATTTCTTATAAATTCGTTAATCAATTACAAGAACATTTTCTTCTGACATTAATGTTTATTCATTAGCATATTCATATATATCACATTTTTCAAAATAATGATAATGTATCAAGTTGTCACACTGGAAACAAAACACCAAATTCCATTGCAATTAAGTCTACATGAACTATCATCCCCAGCCGCATGTTACTTCGAAGCATTTTTTTTTACCGAATAACTCATTTCCTATAAATAAAGCTCGCTATAAACGTAATTCTTCACATTAAATCCTGTACTTTGTTTCCCGAGAAATACTTTCAATGAATTCCACGATCGAACCCTGGACAATGCGACATACAATTGACCGTGATTGTAGACATCTTAGCGCAAATCTAGTCCGATTTTATCAAAAGTTTATCCCTGGGATTTATTGATAGTCATACCAAATGCTAATCTCACTTGAAACTGCCGTCTTTTAGAGATGAAAGGTTAAACATTTTCACAATACAATGTGATGCGATGTATGAAAACAATACATCTTTGCTTGTCACCTGTTAGAATCTCCCATTTAAGTATATTGCTTCCGACTTCTAATACTTGAAGTCGAGTTCTATTACAGAGTCCCTTTTTTATACTTAAGTTCCTAATCAACATGATTATAGCGTTTTGTCGTAATCGCAACTCATATGATAGAAAATTAGGTGGATTCAACGTATTTAAATATTCTGGAGAAAGTACAACTTCTATATCTCCATTCTCATAGTTGTCAATACCATCTATACCGCTATAGATTTTTTCTGTTTTTTTTTCCAATAATTCCACGACTTAATTATTAATTTCATCGACGTCTACATTTCGGGTAGATAAGATGGCATATTTTGCTAATAATCTATATTCACGTTTTCTAATAATGCTACCGAAAATACTATTCACTATTTCTTCATCATATGAAGCCAGATATTGTTGAGGGAGTATTACGTTATTGTCCTTATCATTAATGTTTCCATCTTCGATCGATAACACAAAATTTTTAAATTCAATCTCCTCAGGAAGAGTTTTTATGTTTTCTATCAGTGTGTACCTGAAAATATCGCCATAATTGAGAATTTTCAATAGATATGCTTACTAATTCGCTGCGAGGGGCATGAGGCATTACTGGAAGTGATTGACGAAAGTCACCACCCAGGACAATTATTTTACCCCCAAATGGTATATTGTTATCCATTAAATCACATAACGTACAATCAACTAATGCGAGAACATATTTTGGAGCCATTGGAGCTTCATTCCAAACTATGACATCAGCGGTTCGCAAATTACTCGCCTCTTTTGATTGTTTTTTAATATTCGAAACCGAATCATCATACAAAGGAACTGCCATTTGAAATACTTTATGAACCGTTGTACCATTTGGAAGTAATATTGCTGCAATTCCAGTGAATGCCATTGTACAAATATTTTTCCCTTTACTTTTTAGTAAATGGTATAAGGTTGTGAAAATATAAGTTTTACCTGAACCTCCAGGTTCATCAACATAGAAACATTTTTCAGAGGCATCGTCAGCATTATCATCAACAATTGAAAGGATTTTACCAATAATCTCTTTCTGTATTTGATTCAATTTTCCATATTGATTTTTCCTGATCAATTCATGTTGTTCATCTAACATGTACTCATTCTCGGCAAGTGTACAATTTTCGCCCCACTCAATCACCGGCATTAAGGGAAACTTACTGAGATCCGAACCTTCAGAATGTAGGAGATCATCGATTTGAGTGTAAACCTTTCGATAAGCATACATTGAATCATTGTTCTTCAAAAAATCTTCGGACATGGCATTTAAAATTTTTTCCCACATTTCATCTAGATGATTGGGGTGGCAATACATCAAAATACGTACAAATAGGTGTCTTAACTGTTGAGACATCATCCAGCCTACTACTTCTTCCATAGCTCGAATCCATTCATTGTCATCTTCTATGAGTCCATGTGCTAAACATGCTTCTTGAAAAGTACAATAAATTGTTTCATTAACAGTTCGTAATTTTTCGAAACTTGTTGCATCTTTGACAAGTATTAATAAAAGACGTAAATGGAATAATTCAGTTTGAGTTGGAATAACTGAACACATGCGTCCAATTGTATTAAAGTGCGCTTTACGTATCTCCGAACATTGTTTGTCATGACCTCGATTCGTAAATGTATAGTGTGAATATGTGATCTCAGAATATGTGATTTTACGTGCATTCGAATCGCGTAAGTTGAGAGCGAAATAGTCCATTAACATGCTTTGTTTTTCCAATGCTGTACGAATTGAATTAGGATCTGCATTTTGAGCAATCAATACATTTTGGAAATTCGGTAAACGTACTGGCAATCTAACGATCGAATGGCTTTTTTTTGTAGTGATTTCCCCAAAATTCGATCACATGCTTCGACAGATCCTACATATCGAGTTTCCAAGTAATTCGTTATTTCATCAAAAAATAGTAGTTTCTTTAGATTCAGAATCCACTACACGTAATGCGGCTTTATCGTGGCCCTGGTAGATATACAGGGTGTTTCAGAAGTACATGTACATCTGAACACCCTAGGATCAGGGGGTGATTCTGAGCAGAAAAGTCCTCTTGCACTTTTTGATCAGACTCACCCCTAAAAAGTTATTGGCAATTAAGGGTGGGCCAATGGGGAGTGATTTTTAAGCGGGCGCACATCCATGTGATATGCAGCATATGTGTGTGTGCCCGCCCCACCATTCTACGAGACAAAA
>NW_021680720.1:92802-128530 GCF_001412515.2 Diachasma alloeum
CAGCGGGACTGCTACTACCGAGTTACTCACGCACCCGACTCACATTTACCGACAATTCCACCGGGACGCCGCCTTTCCCGTGGGGTACCAATCCGGGCCTCTACTCAGGTCTATCCTCTTTGGAAAAGACGATCGGTTGATCGTCCTTCCATTGCGTGTGGAGGGGGAATTACGTTCCCCCATTCATTCTCCCCTCTTCGTCATTCCAGCGAAGAGAGAGANTTTTGTCTCGTAGAATGGTGGGGCGGGCACACACACATATGCTGCATATCACATGGATGTGCGCCCGCTTAAAAATCACTCCCCATTGGCCCACCCTTAATTGCCAATAACTTTTTAGGGGTGAGTCTGATCAAAAAGTGCAAGAGGACTTTTCTGCTCAGAATCACCCCCTGATCCTAGGGTGTTCAGATGTACATGTACTTCTGCAACACCCTGTATTTGTAAATATATTTGACAGATTTGATACTGGATACTATTTCAACATTAATGTGACAACTGAATTTTAATAGCAACTGAGGATTGTATTGTACCACATACTGATTGGTAGTAGTTTTCCCATGAAGGCGTTTGTGAAAACCTTTATCCTTGCGTCGATACAACGGATAACCATTTTCATCTATTGTTGTATCATCTCTGAATTTTTTGGGAAATTTTTTAGAACACGATTCTTCCTCATCACGACAACGTTGATCGCAGGGGCCATGAATCGTTTGAGTCATGACAATTTCATGCAATTTCGGTCCGTCATTTTTATCTGGAATCTCAGGGAAAATATACTCATCTACGATATCAGTAGTAGTTATTTTGTAGTTTTGTTTCAAAGTTACTAATAAATGCATGTGCGGTAACCCTCGGTTCTGATACTCTACAACAAAGACATAAGCTAATACATCTCCGAATCGGTTCTTCTGCGTAATCTCTTCGATTAACAATGTCCTCTTGAAATGAAATATTCTCGAAACTAAATCGGGTCTATCAGAAGTTGTTTCCTCTGGTAATAAATTCTCTTGGATTTCGTTCCAATTAGGATTACACGTCATGGTTATGAATAAATCGGGTTTTTCAAATTTTCGGACAATCGCCATAGCATCCTGATAATGTTGATGCATGTTTTGTGGAGAACCTGTGTGGGATGAAGGTACGATAATTATTTTACCAACTTGACCATTCACACTTGCTGCAGATTTTTTCAAGTGATCAACTAATCCTTGATATGATTCAGCGCGTAGTTTCTTCTGTTCCATTCTAAAATAATTCATTCTGTCTTTTTCAACTTTGACGTAACTATCAACAATCCATTGCTGAAACAAACGACCGCCCATCAAAAAATAATTCAAATCTCTGATAGCAATGCGATATTTCACGTATTCAAGCCGTGTAACTCGTGTATCTTTGCTTTTACGTTTTATATGTGAATGCAAACCGCTAGTCCCATATGGAAAAAATAGAGAGTAAAGCAACGGTTCAACATCTGGGAAATTGAAGTTCTTTTGTATGTTTATTCCGAATGGAAACATATGCTTCGAGAATATCACCATCAGCAGTAATTGTAAATATGGCTGCCCCTTCATTTTCTTTCTGAAAGTTACATCGATGACAGGAGTGAGATAATGCCGATTCTGGGGCAACGTTTTTGGCGTCGACCTGGTCGTTGGGGCCCTGTAGGGGGGTCAGATGAAAGTGGGTGGGTGGGTGGTTGATTGATTCGCGGGTTCGCGGTTTGATTCGCGGGTTCACGGTTTAATTCGCGGCTTCATTCGCGGTCTGATCAATTAATTCGCGGTTTTCCCCCTCGAAGTGATAAAAATGTTAATTAATTCGCGGGGTCACGGTTTAATTCGCGGATTCATTTTACGGTTTTATCAATTAATTCGCGATTTTTTCCCTCGAAATGATGAAAGAGTAAATCCATTCGCGGGATCGCGGTGAGATTCGCGGTTTGATTCGCGGGGTTGCAGTTTAATTCACGGTTTGATTAATTAATTCGCCATTTTTTCCTCGAAGTGATGAAAGGTTTAATTAATTCGCGATTTAATTCGCGGTTCGATTAATTAATTCACGATTTTTTCCCTCGAAGTGATGAAAGGGTTATTTAATTCGCTGGTTAATCAATTTAATTCGCGGTTTTGCGTTACAAAGGACCTTCTCGGTGACCTAGTCAATCCACCCGGCGAGGGGGTGAGTGAAGGGGTTAATTAATTCGCAGGTCGCGGTTTGATTCGCAGATTAATTCCGCAGATCATGGCTAAATTCGAGGATCGATTGATTAATTAATCAATTAGTATACCCAAACTTTTCAGTACACCGCCGCCAGGGGTGAAAGGGTTAACTAATTCGCTGCTGTAGAAATCATAGAAGGGGCTCCTCTTCTTCTTCAAACATTGACACCTGGCTCCACTTGACATGTCTGAACTTGAGTTTTCCGGTACTTTCTCATTTGCCGATCCCCCTTCGTGTGAAATTGTTGCTGATAACGATATCAATATATAAATATTTATTTAAAAAAACATTTGCCTGTCACATATCTGAACTTGAGATTTCCCATACTTTCTCATCTGCCGCTCCCCCTTCGTGTGAAATTGTTGTTGATAACGATATCAATATGTAAATATTTATTTTAAAAAGAAGAGTTCAGAAGGGGAGGGAGTATGTATATCTGCAAAGGCAGAGGATCAGTCATTCAAAAACTTATGTACTCCCACCAATTTGGCATAGTCCTCAACAAATTTTACACGTTGTAGTAGGAGGAGTTTCCGAAAAATCTCCATCTGCTGCAAACTGATAAGAATGGAAATGCATTGGAAGATGTCCGAACGCAATCTTTTGTTTACATAGAATTTTTCGGTTTACCTGGGAATGCATGTTGTACTCACAACCCCAAGAATATGATGTTTGATAAACTGGAGCAGAGTTTTCGGACCCTTTGATGTCTTATCGCACCGCAAATATTAAATGTTATCCAGGACATTTTTCAGCTATTTTTTTTCCCACGAACAAAAAATGTTGCTATTTTGTTAATAATTTTCCAATGAGTCACATGATTCTTTTTCAACCAATCACGTAAGATTTTACAGAGTGTACAAGCGTAGGCACACTCACATATGTATCTGTATAAACAAATTTCACCTTGATTTTCCGCTAGCTCTTAAGTGTCTTTATCATGAACAACATGGATCCTAACGCGTGTAAAAGATGCATATGAAATACTGAAAACGAATAGGAGACCCAGGGAAATTCAACAATGGCTTAATCACATCAGAGGACAATCGAAAGAAATTAATGCATTATTGAAAGGGAGTGCGAGTCATAGTGAGAAAAGACGTTTAACTCGCATGTTAGGACGACTGAAAGCGTTTTATGCAAGGTTCAGAAACTTGGAAGTGATAGGAGGAGACTTAAGGGGTAATTTAACTGATAGAGTCCGAAGGGAGGCCTTACAAAGTGTTTTTGAGGGTCGTATGAGAACCGGTGTAATCATTAACGTAAAAAATCCAGACATACCCAAATTTTTAGATGATGCTAGACGAATGCTCTGTGTACNAGGGAGTGCGAGTCATAGTGAGAAAAGACGTTTAACTCGCATGTTAGGACGACTGAAAGCGTTTTATGCAAGGTTCAGAAACTTGGAAGTGATAGGAGGAGACTTAAGGGGTAATTTAACTGATAGAGTCCGAAGGGAGGCCTTACAAAGTGTTTTTGAGGGTCGTATGAGAACCGGTGTAATCATTAACGTAAAAAATCCAGACATACCCAAATTTTTAGATGATGCTAGACGAATGCTCTGTGTACGTTTGAAAAATGCATTGAAACAAGAAGGAAGTTTGAAAGTGAATGTAGTGTTAACATGTAAATATGAAATTAATAGAGATGAACATCTTATTGAAGAAGACAAATATTTCAGTACCAAGAATGAAATAATTCTTGATTCAACTGATATTAGGCAGTGGTTTGATCAACACATAAGAGAAAAACTTCTAGTGAAAGCGGATGAGCTCCAAGAAAGAGACTCTGGCTGGAGATTAGTTGACGTCATCAATTTAGAAGTGAAAATAAATAAATATAATCCATTGCGCGGAGGATCCAGCTTCGTTGAACTACCTGAATGGATTAAAAAGAAACTTGCTGGCGTGAACGTTCAAAATAAAGACGATGCCTACTGCTTCTTATGGTCCATTATGGCCGCTCGCTGTAACGTTCGAGATAAGCAACGAACAAACTCATATCCCTCTTTCAGCACTGTCATGAAAAGCTTTGGTAACTTCAATTAAAAGATATTCCGAAGTTTGAGAAAATGAATGAATTGTCGATTAATGTATATGGAATTGATAGTGGCGAAGAATCAGAAAAAAAATGGATTGTGCCACTTTACTTGAGCAGAAATCCTCCAACCGCACTGCAAGAGGAAGAAAGAACAATTCACCTTCTCATGATTGAAAAAGACGACATCCTCGATGGTGAACAGGAGAGAATGCATCACTACACATGGATCTCGAATTTGTCTCGTGTAGTTGGTGCACAAATTTCAAAAATTGAACGTAAAACAATCATATGTGACAGGTGTTTGTATCACTTTTTCAAGCAAGAGGCCTACACTAATCATAGGGTCGATTGTGTATCAATCAATAAGTGTCGAAGGATTTTTTCTCATCGTGGTGAAAAATATGTAAAATTTCAAAATTTAAAAAATCAACTGACTCTTCCATTTGTTGTATACACTGATACTGAGTGTTTATTGGAAAAAGTGTCCGATGGCAATGATGTAAATACCAAAATATAATAAAATCATGTACCATTCAGTATTGCATTTTATGTGAAATGTAGCTATGATAACTCAAAATCGGAACTCTCTATTTATCGTGGAAAAGACTGTGTAGAGTGGTTTATTGAGCAGCTACGTATTTTAGCTATAAAAGTTGATGCTGAATAACAGAGAAATGAGCCGATGAACTTGACTTTTGAAATGGGGCGAGCATTTAATGCAGCTAAAAATTGTTATATTTGTGACAGAGCATTCACCGAAAAAGCAGTGAAGCATCGTGATCATTGCCACTTCACAGGCAAATATCGTGGTGCTGCTCATCCCGGCTTTAATCTGAATTATACGGAATCGTGTGTAATCCCAGTAGTTTTTCACGATTTGTCAGCTTATGACTCACATTGTTTTATTAAATCTCTTGCGAAACAATTCCAAGGCGCAGTGACATTAATCCCAATTAATAAAGAGAACTACGTTTCCTTCACGAAATCGGTCAAATGGACAAGAGTCCACTTGAGATTCATTGACTCATTCCGTCTTATGGTCAGTATTGATAAACTTTCGTCATATTTAGAGGATGAAAAAAAGAGAATCACAGCCATTATCCCCAAAAACGACAATTCGAACTCTTTACACACAAAGGAGTTTTCCCATACGAATACTTAGATACATGGGGGAAATTAAGTGAACGGCAATTACCTCGGAAAGAAGACTTTTATTCTCGATTGAATGATGAGAATATATCAGATAAAGATTACAATCATGCATGTGATGTATGGAGAAATTTCGACATCAAGACACTCGGTGAACACGCGGATTTATATCTGAAAACTGACGTCTTGTTGCTGGCCGATATTTTCGAGAATTTTCGATGGAGTTGTTTCGCCTCATACAACTTGGATCCCCATCATTATTATAGTGCACCAGGGCTGGCGTTTGATGCAATGTTAAAAATCACTGGAGTTCAATTGGAATTATTCCAAGACCCTGAGATGCTCCTTTTCATTGAGAAAGGCATTCGAGGAGGACTGTCGCAGTGTTCAAACCGATATGGAAAGGCAAATAACCAATACATGGGAGCTGATGAATATAACCCTGAAGAAGAAAAATCGTATTTGATGTATCTGGATGTAAACAACTTATATGGAGCAGCAATGAATCATCATTTGCCGAATGGGAACTTCTGTTGGCTGGAAGATTGGTCATCCCTTAACATCCTGAAGATTCCAGATGACTCAGAGACCGGATACATCCTGGAGGTTGACCTGGAGTACCCACGGGAATTGCATGAAGAGCATAAAGATTTACCATTGTGCCCAGAGCATATAATCCCCCCAAACGTTCAATCAAAGTTACCAAAATTATGAGGATTTTAAATTCAAAAAAAAATCACGTCATTCATTATACGAATTTAAAATAATATCGTAGTTTGGACTTGATAATTACTAGAATTCATAGAATCTTGAAGTTCTCTCAGAGCTTATGGTTAAAAAAATATATTGATTTAAATATCAATTACCAGAAAAATTCCCAGAAAAACTGTGAAATTTTTTTTTATAGATTAATGAATAATGCGGTTTTTGGAAAAACAATGGAGAACGTTAGAAAACATCTGGGTGTAAAACTAGTTTCAAATTGGGAGGGACGATGAGGTGCTGAGAGTTGGATATCGAAACCCAACTTTCATAGCAGTATTATCTTTGATAAGGATTTGGTAATAATTCAAATGAGTCGTACAAAAATTAAATTTAATAAGCCAATATACATAGGTTTCAGTATTCTAGACATTTCTAAAAGATACATTCATGATTTTGACTATAATTATTTGAAAAAAACTTTTAAGGATAGGGCAAAACTATTGTACACAGACACGGATAGTCTTATTTATCATTTCAGAGTAGAGGATATTTATGAAATTATGAAAAATGATATTGATAAATTCGACACTTCTGACTATCCAATAAATAATNACAGACACGGATAGTCTTATTTATCATTTCAGAGTAGAGGATATTTATGAAATTATGAAAAATGATATTGATAAATTCGACACTTCTGATTATCCAATAAATAATGTATATAATATACCTCTGAAGAATAAGAAGAAATTAGGTCTAATGAAAGGCGAAAATCATGGCAAGATTATGACTGAGTTCGTGGGGCTCCGAGTGAAAATGTATAGTTTTAAAGTGTCTGGTGAAGATCGGGAAAAATCGTGGGCCAAAGGAGTTAAAAAATCAACGTTGAAGCGTATCACATTTGACAACTATAAAGCCTGCTTGGACCAGCATAATAATGTTAGGATGTCGCCAAATATGATCAGATCCATCAAACATGATGTGTTCACAACTAATCATACAAAACTAGCTCTAAGTTGACATGATGATAAGCGCATTCTTCTGCAAAATACGACAGATACTTTGCCGTACGGATGTAAAAACAATGATATTGTAAATAGCTTATGAAAGAAAAAAGGTGAGAAAATGAAAAAAAATTTTTTTTCGAAAAAAATATTTCTTTTTTCAATAAAAATTGCTCATTCATGTGTCTCCTTAATCCACCCAACGATTACATTACCAGTTCCATCTTCTTTTGTTACTGGAAAAAATAGTAGTGCAACAAGCCAAATAACGAATATGGGAATAGCGCTGTTGCTAAAAAAATATAGCAACGGATGATTGCTCATCTTTTTTACACTCATATAAGAACTTATCTATTTGTACATAATAATGTAGGAGAAATTCAACGTATTTTTGCACCGTCTGTGTAACATTGAGATTTCTAATAGTGATATATTTTGCTGATATATCTACAAATGGCTGATATCCAATCATGGTTCCATATGATGTATAAGCCTCACATCCTGTCTTGACTTGAAGAATACCTGTGCCTGAGATATTCATTGCATCTCTCCATTCGACTCCGCATGAAAAATTGATCTCCTCTTTCTCGGGCACTGAGTAGAGCCACCCCTATCCAGTTTGTTTCCAATGTGACGCAAAGGTAGAACTCAGTTTGATACTACAATTAGCAAGAGGTGAAAGTTGTCTGCCAGTCATAAACATTGCAGCCTCACAAATTCGTTGAGAAGTAGCATCATAGAATGGGTACTTTAGTTTACAAATATACTGATAATCATCTGTGGTCAAGCATTCGGCAATGTCTTTAGAGTGTGCCAAGGTATAATAATATTGTTATTGTTTTTGGGTTGAACCACATTAGCAATATATTTATTATATTGTTCACGTCTCTCACATCGAATACCACCATGTGATTTATGAATGTTTGGATGTATACTGGTTGCAGGTTCAGAATGTTTATAGGCTACAATGTTACGATTGTTGATCACATTTTCGTTCCGGGTTTTTCGAGACAAGCCTTCAAGGGCAGAGGCATGACTTTCAATATCATTCACAGCATTATCAGCAGGCTCTTTAGTCAGTTTCAACATTTCGTGTTTCTGTTTGATCGATTCTCTTGCGATGGAAATCTGATGTGAAATTTGCCACTGTTCAGGTGATTCGTCCGTGACCAGAGGTATAGTGATATGTTGGTTACTGAACCCAAATGGTTTTATATGTTGCATAGCCTGATCGGGATTCCTACCGAAGGAATGTCCTTCTGGTGCGTGTATGTACGAATTAGATGGGAGTAATTCATTGACAAATTTCCAACTGCGTGAAAAATCATTATGATTACTTTCTTCCATTTTATGAGTTTTATTTTGAACATTTCGCACTCTCATCCCGTGGCTATTATGTTTGTCGTTATGATGTGTCTCTTTGAAAATTTTCCCTGAGAGAAGCTTACAATCAGTATGCACCCTTGCGGAGCAAAATGTGTTGTGGCACCTCCATATGATTTTGCCTTCTTTTTCGCGATGTATAGACAAGGAGTGCCCTTGGTGAATAAGCAGCAGACCATTACGTTGGCTGTGTGTAAATTTCAAATTCATGTTCATTTGTTGCGATACAACTCATGCAGTTGTTGACGTTACACTAAACTTATGGACCAGTCGACATCGATATTTGGGGTTGAGTTTTTTCTTCGAGGGGTGGGGGTTAAGGTCACACTCTTGGAGACGACGGTTTAGAGCCAAGATTTTGTGGACGAGATGAAAATGTGTAACCGGGAGAACAGTTTCAGTGTCGTTCTTTGGGGCCGAGTATTTGGGACCGAGTTTTTGGGGCCGAGTTTTTGGGGTCGAGTATTTGGGACCGAGTTTTGGGACCGAGTTTTGGGCCCGAGTTTTTGGGGCCGAGTTTTGGGGCCGAGTTTTGGGGCCGTGTTTTTGGGGCCGAGTTTTGGGGCCGAGTTTTGGGGCCGATTTTTGAGGCCGAGTTTTGGGGCCGAGTTTCGGGGCCGAGTTTATCAAAATTAATCGATTCGTGACGGTGTTTGTGAGGAGGCGTCAATAATAGTTAAAATATTTCAATGTCACCTTGTGAGAGGAAACTGGCAATGGGCGATCTGTCAAAAGTTTGGAGTTCAAAAACACTTCTAATGGTTGGATCGATGAAGAAAATCTTGATGGGGGAATTCCAATATGAATCATCAGGCTAATCGTAATTTTACCAGCGGAGTGGATTCTTTGCACAAGACAATATAATGGCCACGGTTTTAGCACTTCAACTACTCATAGCATCATTCTGTCACTCTATGGATTTTGTAAATATGGTTTTCCAACGTCCAATGGGTTGCATTATGAATGGACAGCGGAGTGGAAGCTAGCAACACATTAACTAGAAGACAATAACTCCTCAAATGCCAGTTGTCACACGAGATGACCTAGAATATATGAATCATACATGTAAATGTTATGCAGAGGCTATTACATGCGTGACAGTGCTTTGTGGTGAAAATCGGTTGCGGTGGGTTCAGAAAGAAGAAAAATACATGGACCAATTACTGTTTTTCATGGATCAATCAGTGTCTGAGGAAAGTAAATATCTACCTTCTGGATATGTTGGAATTATCACAGAAACTCTTTTCGGATCATTGAATGAAATCCAACTCAACTATGAGGAAATATTGAATCGAACGATCAATGATTGTCACAGGCATATGGCTCAAATAGGATTACATCACCTACATGATCAGCTGGATCAATTGAGAAATAAAAATGAAACCTGTGTTGCTGATTTTTTGAAGNATCGAACGATCAATGATTGTCACAGGCATATGGCTCAAATAGGATTACATCACCTGCATGATCAGCTGGATCAATCGAGAAATAAAAATGAAACCTGTTTTGATAATTTTTTGAATGCCGTCAAATTAATTAAAGAGCCACAAAAAAGGGCAAATTCCCATCATTGCTTCATCATCGAATGCTCAATAGCATCCGATATTGGGCGAAACGTTTGGGAATCGAGCTGGATATGTACATGTATTCTCTGGAAACGATAATTGATGCCATACATTCTGCAAACGCAGAAGTCATTCATTTTGAATTATTCACTTATACAAAACTGGAAAGTGCTGTCAATAATTTCATTTCAATGAGACAGGACCAGTCATTGGGTCTCTCTCTCTCTCTTTCTCTCTCCCTCTCTCTCTCTCTCTCTCTCTCTCTTGAGGCTACAATGTTTATGATTGGCAGACAACTTTCATCTCTTGCTAATTGTAGTATCAAACTGAGTTCTACCTTTGCGTCACATTGGAAACAAACTGAAAAGGGGTGGCTCTACTCAGTGCCCGAGAAAGAGGAGGTCAATTTTTCATGCGGAGTCGAATGGAGAGATGCAATGAATATCTCAGGCACAGGTATTCTTCACGTCAAGACAGGATGTGAGGCTTATACATCATATGGAACCATGATTGGATATCAGCCATTTGTAGATATATCAGCAAAATATATCACTATTAGAAATCTCAATGTTACACGGATGGTGCAAAAATACGTTGAATTCCTCCCACAGTATTATGTACAACTAGATAAGTTCTTATATGAGTGTAAAAAAGATGAGCAATCATTCGTGGCTATATTTTTTTTGCAACAGCACTATTCCCATATTCGTTATTTGTCTTGTTGCACTATTATTTTTTCTAGTAACAAAAGAAGTTGTAACTCGTAGTGTAATCGTTGGGTGGATTAAGGAGACACATGTATGAGCAATTTTTATTGAAAAAAGAAATATTTTTTTCGAAAAAAAATTTTCTTTCATTTTCTCACCCTTTTTCTTTTATAAGTCATTTACAATATCATTGTTTTTAAATCCGTAAGGCAAAGTATCTGTCGTATTTGGCAGAAGAATGCGCTTATCATCATGTCAACTTAGGGCTAGTTTTGTCTGATTAATTGTGAACACATCATGTTTGATGGATCTGATCATATTTTGCGACATCCGAACATTATTATGCTGGTCCAAGCAGGCTTTATAGTCGTCAAATGTGATACGCTTCAACGTTGATTTTTTCACTCCTTTGGCCCACGATTTTTCCCGATCTTCACCAGACTCTTTAAAACTATACATTTTCGCTCGGAGCCCCATGAACTCAGTCATAATCTTGCCATGATTTTCGTCTTTCATTAGACCTCATTTCTTCTTATTCTTTAGAGGTATATTATATACATTATTTATTGGATAATCAGAAGTGTCGAATTTGTCAATATCATTTATCATAATTTCATAAATATCCTCTGCTCTGAAATGATAAATAAGACTATCCGTGTCTGTGTACAATAGTCTTACCCTATCCTTAAAAGTTTTTTTCACATAATTATAGTGAAAATCATGAATGTATCTTTTAGAAATGTCTAGAATACTGAAACCTATGTATATTGGCTTATTAAATTTAATTTTTGTACGACTCATTTGAATTATGACCAAATCCTTATTAAAGATAATACTGCTATGAAAGTTGGGTTTCGATATACAACTCTCAGCACCCCATCGTCCCTCCCAATTTAAAACTAGTTTTACATCCAGATGTTTTCTAACGTTCTCCATTGTTTTTCCAAAAACCGCATTATTCATTAATTTATAAAAAAAAATTTCAAAGTTTTTCTGGGAATTTTTCCGGTAATTGATATTTAAATCAATATATTTTTTAACTATAAGCTCTGAGAGAACTTCAAGATTCTATGAATTCTAGTAATTTTCAAGCCCAAACTACAATATTATTTTAAATTCGTATAATGAATGACGTGATTTTTTTTTTGAGTTTAAAGTCGTCAATAATTTTGGTAACTTTGATTGACCGTTTGGGGGGATTATATGCTCTGGGCACAATGGTAAATCTTTATGCTCTTCATGCAATTCCCGTGGGTACTCCAGGTCACCCTCCAGGATGTATCCAGTCTCTGAGTCATCTGGAATCTTCAGGACGTTGACAGTTGACCGATCTTCCAGCCAACAGAAGTTCCCATTCGGCAAATGATCGTTCATTGCTGCTCCATATAAGTTGTTTACATCCAGATACATCAAATACGATTTTTCTTCTTCAGGGTTAGATTCATCAGCTCCCATGTAGTGGTTATTTGCCTTTCCATATCGGTTTGAACAATGCGATAGTCCTCCTCGAAAGCCTTTCTCAATGAAAAGGAGCATCTCAGGGTCTTGGAATAATTCCAATTGAACTCCAGTGGTTTTTAACATCGCATCAAACTCCAGCCCTGGTGCAGTATAATAATGATGGGGATCCAAGTTGTATGAGGCGAAACAACTCCATGGAAAATTCTCGAAAATATCGGCCAGCACCAAGACGTCAGTTTTCAGATATAAATCCGCGTGTTCAACTAGCGTCTTGATGTCGAAATTTCTCCATACATCACATGCATGATTGTAATTTTTATCTGATATATTCTCATCATTCAATCGAGAATAAAAGTCTTCTTTCCGAGGTAATTGGCGTTCACTTATTTCNGTTCACCGAGTGTCTTGATGTCGAAATTTCTCCATACATCACATGCATGATTGTAATCTTTATCTGATATATTCTCATCATTCAATCGAGAATAAAAGTCTTCTTTCCGAGGTAATTGCCGTTCACTTATTTCCCCCATGTATCTAAGTATTCGTATGGGAAAACTCCTTTGTGTGTAAAGAGTTCGAATTTTCGTTTTTGGGGATAATGGCTGTGATTCTCTTTTTTTTATCCTCTAAATATGACGAAAGTTTATCAATACTGCTTACCATAAGACGGAATGAGTCAATGAATCTCAAGTGGACTCCTGTCGATTTGACCGATTTCGTGAAGGAAACGTATTTCTCTTTATTAATTGGGATTAATGTCACTGCGCCTTGGAATTGTTTCGCAAGAGATTTAATAAAACAATGTGAGTCATAACCTGACAAATTGTGAAAAACTACTGGGATTACACACNGAAAACTCCTTTGTGTGTAAAGAGTTCGAATTTTCGTTTTTGGGGATAATGGCTGTGATTCTCTTTTTTTTATCCTCTAAATATGACGAAAGTTTATCAATACTGCTTACCATAAGACGGAATGAGTCAATGAATCTCAAGTGGACTGTTGTCCATTTGACCGATTTCGTGAAGGAAACGTATTTCTCTTTATTAATTGGGATTAATGTCACTGCGCCTTGGAATTGTTTTGCAAGAGATTTAATAAAACAATTTGAGTCATAACCTGACAAATTGTGAAAAACTACTGGGATTACACACGATTCCGTATAATTCAGATTACAGCCGGGATGAGCAGCACCACGATATTTCCCTGTCAAGTGGCAATGATCACGATGCTTCACTGCTTTTTCGGTGAATGCTCTGTCAGAAATATAACAATTTTTAGCTGCATTAAATGCTCGCTCCATTTCAAAAGTCAAGTTCATCGGCTCATTTCTCTGTAATTCAGCATCAACTTTTATAGCTAAAATATCTAGCTGCTCAATAGACCACTGTACACAGTCTTTTCCAGCATAAATAGAGAGTTCCGATTTTGAGTTATCATAGCTACATTTCACATAAATTGCAATACTGCATGGTACATGATTTTATTATATTTTGGTATTTACATCATTGCCATCGGACACTTTTTCCAATAAACACTCAGTATCAGTGTATTGTGACATCCGTTGAAAAATGCTTTATAATCCATTTTTCCTAAATTATTTTCTCAATGGAATAACCATTATTTCATAATTTTTATGAACGCATATCTGTAAAGAGAGTCAAATGCGAAGATCCCAAAGGTTCCTTGTAGAACTAGAGAAGGTGGAATAATAGATTGCAAAGGGTAACCCAATCAAATGTAGAGACGACACCCATAAAAATTATCCATAAAGAATTAAATCACGAATGAATGAATTAATATTTTCTTGTTTTAAAATTGTGGAAACTATCAAATATTACAATTTAACAAATTAGAAAGGCATGAGATGTCTGTGAATCTCATTACCGGTAGGCAATAGAAAAATCAATAACACATCTGAAAATGTGTGAGAATGTGAATGGGGTGAAACCTACGTTTTGGGGCTAACGCGGAACCTCACCGTTTAAGAGGTTTCGCGGGTGACTAAGCTAGACAGTGACCATATAGCGGAAGTGTGATGCTATGACTCAATTAAGGGAAAAACGCCTAAAAATAACCACAAGTTATGATAGGACTTTTATCAGGGGACAGGATCGGAACGGAGGATAGTCTTCGCGTGTCCCACGTCAATTAGGGGAAGCAGATAGTTGACTATTCCCTTCACAAAATTTGGAAAAACTACGCAAGTCCAAACTGAAAATGAGGAAGCCTAATGTCACCTGATCACCAATCAACGAGCTCCATGAAAGGATAGGAGAAACGTCACCACCAATCCCCTAATAATCTCCAAAGAAATCCAATAATTAGGCGGATACCTGCAGAAGACAATGGTAAAACAGGGGGAAGCTTCTAGAACCTTCCACCCCTGATGACACACTTTCCATTCAATATAAAATGGGAGCCGCGACGCGGAAAAAGTCAGTTCCACTACACGATCCAGTTCTTCATCAACCCTTCAGTTGGCTACTTTCATCGATTCTACAAGTGCGATAATCACAAGTTTAGAATTAGCAGAGACGCCCGCTCTCTGAGTTAGATAAATTCATTCAGTCCTAAAGTGGGGACCCAAGTAATTTCGAAGTAACCATCAAATGTAGAGTTTTTCGTAACTTTACTTATTTAAAATATTCTACGACTTTTTGTCAATGAATAGAATCTTTCATGATTCTTTGATAATTTATATTGCCAACTGAAAATATCGGAACTCAATTAACATCTTGGAACTNTTCGCGTGTCCCACGTCAATTAGGGGAAGCAGATAGTTGACTATTCCCTTCACAAAATTTGGAAAAACTACGCAAGTCCAAACTGAAAATGAGGAAGCCTAATGTCACCTGATCACCAATCAACGAGCTCCATGAAAGGATAGGAGAAACGTCACCACCAATCCCCTAATAATCTCCAAAGAAATCCAATAATTAGGCGGATACCTGCAGAAGACAATGGTAAAACAGGGGGAAGCTTCTAGAACCTTCCACCCCTGATGACACACTTTCCATTCAATATAAAATGGGAGCCGCGACGCGGAAAAAGTCAGTTCCACTACACGATCCAGTTCTTCATCAACCCTTCAGTTGGCTACTTTCATCGATTCTACAAGTGCAATAATCACAAGTTTAGAATTAGCAGAGACGCCCGCTCTCTGAGTTAGATAAATTCATTCAGTCCTAAAGTGGGGACCCAAGTAATTTCGAAGTAACCATCAAATGTAGAGTTTTTCGTAACTTTACTTATTTAAAATATTCTACGACTTTTTGTCAATGAATAGAATCTTTCATGATTCTTTGATAATTTATATTGCCAACTGAAAATATCGGAACTCAATTAACATCTTGGAACTCGAATAATTATTATTCATTCATTCAAAGTAATTAAAACGAAATTATTGTAAACGAATAACTTTAGAATTAGGAAACGACAAACTTGTACAAGCACAACGAGAAGAAGGTCACGTAAGTTGTGCGACCATCATTATAATTGTAAACTCACCAAAATTTCAGAATATAATTGTTCAGATTTAAAATTCTTTTATTTAAAACTAACGCCTTGTGTTTCCAGCCAAGACATTTTCCCATTGNTAATAATCTCCAAAGAAATCCAATAATTAGGCGGATACCTGCAGAAGACAATGGTAAAACAGGGGGAAGCTTCTAGAACCTTCCACCCCTGATGACACACTTTCCATTCAATATAAAATGGGAGCCGCGACGCGGAAAAAGTCAGTTCCACTACACGATCCAGTTCTTCATCAACCCTTCAGTTGGCTACTTTCATCGATTCTACAAGTGCAATAATCACAAGTTTAGAATTAGCAGAGACGCCCGCTCTCTGAGTTAGATAAATTCATTCAGTCCTAAAGTGGGGACCCAAGTAATTTCGAAGTAACCATCAAATGTAGAGTTTTTCGTAACTTTACTTATTTAAAATATTCTACGACTTTTTGTCAATGAATAGAATCTTTCATGATTCTTTGATAATTTATATTGCCAACTGAAAATATCGGAACTCAATTAACATCTTGGAACTCGAATAATTATTATTCATTCATTCAAAGTAATTAAAACGAAATTATTGTAAACGAATAACTTTAGAATTAGGAAACGACAAACTTGTACAAGCACAACGAGAAGAAGGTCACGTAAGTTGTGCGACCATCATTATAATTGTAAACTCACCAAAATTTCAGAATATAATTGTTCAGATTTAAAATTCTTTTATTTAAAACTAACGCCTTGTGTTTCCAGCCAAGACATTTTCCCATTGATAATACTGGGGAATAATTTACTTCAATTCAAGGGGACCTTATTATTCAACTCTCTAGTGATTTGTTTTTTAACATTTGCCAATTAAAATTTATTTCTAAAGTTTTCATACTTTTCATGTCATTTTCACATGACAACCAATGTTATAGTCGAGGTTTCATCATTACCGACATAACAGTATACAACAAATGGAACAGTCAGTTGATTTTTGAAATTTTGAAATTTTAACCATTTTTCACCACGATGAGAAAAAATCATTCGACACTTATTGATTGATACACAATCGACCCTATGATTAGTGTAGGCCTCTTTCTTGAAAAAGTGACACAAACACCTGTCACATATGATTGTTTTACGTTCAGTTTTTGAAATTTGTAAACCCACTAAACGAAACAAATTCGAGATCCATGTGCAGTGATGCATTCTTTCCTGTTCACCATCGAGGATGTCGTCTTTTTCAATCATGAGAAGGTGAATTGTTCTTCTTTCCTCTTGCAGTGCGGTTGGAGGATTTCTGCTCAAGTAAAGAGGCACAATCCATTTTTTTTCTGATTCTTCGCCACCATCAATTCCATATACATTAATCAACAATTCATTCATTTTCTCAAACTTTGGAATGTCTTTTAATTAAAGTTACCAAAGCTTTTCATAACTGTGCTGAAAGAGGGATATGAGTTTCTTCGTTGCTTATCTCGAACGTTACAGCGAGCGGCCATAATGGACCATAAGAAGCAGTAGGCATCGTCTTTATTTTGAACGTTCATGACAGTATGTTTCTTTTTAATCCATTCAGGTAGTTCAACGAAGCTGGATCCTCCGCGCAATGGATTATATTTATTGATGTTCACTTCTAATTTGATGACGTCAACTAATCTCCAGCCAGAGTCTCTTTCTTGGAACTAATCCGCTTTCACTATAAGTTTTTCTCTTATGTGTTCATCAAACCACTGCTTAACATCAGTTGAATCAAGAATTATTTCATTCTTGGTACTGAAATATTTTTCTTCTTCAATAAGATGTTCATCTCTATTAATTTCATATTTACATGTTAATACTACGTGCACTTTCAAACTTCCTTCTTGTTTCAATGCATTTTTCAAACGTACACAGAGCATTCGTCTACCATCATCTAAAAATTTGGGTATGTCTGGATTTTTCACGTTAATGATTACACCGGTTCTCATACGACCGTCAAAAACACTTTGTAAGTCCTCCTATCGGACTCTATCAGTTAAATTACCCCTTAAGTCTCCTTCTATCACTTCCAATTTTCTGAACCTTGCATAGAACGCTTTCAGTCGTCCTAACATGTGAGTTAAACGTCTTTTCTTACTATGACTCGCACTCCCCTTCAATAATGCATTAATTTCTTTCGATTGTCCTCTGATGTGATTAAGTCATTGTTGAATTTCCCTGGGTCTCCTATTCATTTTCACTATTTCATACGCATCTTTTACACGCGTTAGGATCCATGTTATTCATGATAAAGGCACTAAAGAGCTAGCGGAAAATCAAGGTGAAATGTGTTTATATAGATACATATGTGAGTGTGCCTACGCTTGTACACTCTGTAAAATCTTACGTGATTGCTTGAAAAAGAATCATGTGACTCATTGGAAAATTATTAACAAAATAGCAACATTTTTTGTTCGTGGGAAAAAAAATAGCTGAAAAATGTCCTGGATAACATTTAATATTTGCGGTGCGATAAGACATCAAAGGGTCCGAAAACTCTGCTCCAGTTTGTCAAACATCATGTTCTTAGGGTTGTGAGTACAACATGCGTTCCCAGGTAAACCGAAAAATTCTATGTAAACAAAAGATTGCGTTCGGACATCTTCCAATGCATTTCCATTCTTATCAGTTTGCAGCAGATGGAGATTTTTCGGAAACTCCTCCTACTACAACGTGCAAAATTTGTCGAGGACTATGCCAAATTGGTGGGGGTACCTAAGTTTTTGAATGACTGATCCTCTGCCTTTGCAGATATACATACTCCCTCCCCTTCTGAACTCTTCTTTTTAAAATAAATATTTACATATTGATATCGTTATCAACAACAATTTCACACGAAGGGGGAGCGGCAGATGAGAAAGTACGGGAAATCTCAAGTTCAGATATGTAACAGAAAAATGTTTTTTCAAATAAATATTCATATATTGATATCGTTATCAGCAACAATTTCACACGAAGGGGGATCGGCAAATGAGAAAGTACCGGAGAACTCAAGTTTAGACATGTCAAGTGGAGCCAGGTGTCAATGTTTGAAGAAGAAGAGGAGCCCCTTCTATGATTTCTACAGCAGCGAATTAGTTAACCCTTTCACCCCTCGCGGCGGTGTACTGAGAAGTTTGGGTATACTAATTGATTAATTAATCAATCGATCCTCGAATTTAGCCGTGATCTGCGGAATTAATCTGCGAATTAAACGGCGACCTGCGAATTAATTAACCCCTTCACTCACCCCCTCGCGTGATGGATTGACTAGGTCACCGAGAAGGTCCTTTGTAACGCAAAACCGCGAATTAAATTGATTAACCAGCGAATTAAATAACCCTTTCATCACTTCGAGGGACAAAATCGTGAATTAATTAATCAAACCGTGAATTAAAAGGCGAATTAATGAACCCTTTCATCACTTCGAGGGAAAAATGGCGAATCAATTAACCAACTGTGAATTAAACTGCAACCCCGCGAATCAAACCGCGAATTAAGCCGCGAGCCCACGAATTAATTAACCCTTTCATCACTTCGAGGGAAAAAATCGCGAATTAATTAATAAAACCGCGAATTAAACCGTGACCCCGCGAATTAATGAACACTTTTATCACTTCGAGGGAAAAAACCGCGAATTAATTAATTAAACCGCGAATGAAGCCACGAATTAAACCGCGACCCCGCGAATTAATCAACCACCCATCCATCCACTTTCATCTGACCCCCCTACTGGGCCCCAACAACCAGGTCGACGCCAAAAACGTTGCCCCAGAATCGGCATTATTACACTACTGATGACGATCTACGGCTCGCTTCAACGTGAACGGCAATTGCATTTCAGGTTCTGTTTGACTATTGTTAAGGATTTTTATGTTGTAACTCTTCGTGCATCATTCGGTATGATTGCGCAAATATATTACATTCTCGAAAGATGGTATCTAGTGAATATAAAACATCCGCATTCAATGATGATGTTGATCGACAACGAATATCGGTTGCTTCGTTTTGATCCACGATGAAAAGTTGTCCGTATGATGGAGTCTCATTTACATCTGGGTAGAAGGCTGTATTGATCTGATGATAAATTTGAGCATGTATTTTGAAACAGTATGGACTTCGCCGTTCTTTACAGAAATCGACCAACCTAGCATTGAACGAAGCAAAAGCAAATGAATTATTATAATAACGAATATGTTGATGAAAACTTTTTGAATGCGAATGTGATCTAGGAAATAATTGGTGCAAAATTTCCGCAGGATCTGGTAATGCTTCTAACACAATTTCACCATGATTACAGTAGTCATTGAAGGAAGCTTTTTTGTAAGCTACCCGGTCGCTATTGAAGAATTTTGCATTGCAATGTTGACATTGTGCGTCCATCAAGCCCAGATAATTTTCCTCCATCTTCGCATTATTGCTGGTTAACTTCTGTTCAGTGTTTTTTTGACAATATTAAAAAAAAAATATATATCAAGTAATCATTAATCTTGATCCTAATTAGATACTCAGATAATAAGATGATACAAAATGATACAAGTATGAACATATATCGATTCTAAAGTCAAAATTCCAAGGAAAACACGAAAAAACCAAAATGATGGAAAATCGATTCTTAATATCGATTTTCAAGGTTGAAACGATACTCGATATCGATCAAGTGCACTTGGAGTTATACAAAGTTTAAAGAAAAAGGGTAAATATGTACTTCATCAACCTCAAGTTTAACTGTGTACATAGAGCAAGTGCATGTTACTGCCTGAGTTTTGTGGGTATAGTAGTTGTTGTTATTCATCAACTGAGCATGGCATGGTCTATCGAAACGATGGGGAAGGGGGAACGCATGCGCGCATTGAACCTATCCTCAAAAACAATTCTGTTTCATTTTTTTCCAAATAAATAATTTCGACAACTAATTTATTGAATGACCACTTTAGCGTTACCCGAGGCCACGACGCGGACGTAGTGGTTGCAGGCCTCAAGGAAGAGCATGGCACCACTATTCCCATAAAAATATTAAAAAAGAATACACCTTCGGGGGCTAATTAAGAAAGGAAATTGTCCCTGATCTACCAACACCTCCATCATCCCTGCTGATGACAATATCATAATTATTATTAAATAATTTCTGTAATATTCTATGCGAAACCATGAGTGTTTGTGATAGTCTATTATGACTTTAAAATTCATATAATCACTCACCATATTTAGTTTCGCATTACAGATAATAATTCATTCAGATACCTGCGGAGTCTAACCCCAATTAATTAAATAAATTCAGTTCAATATGGATTATAGATCACCGAGATTATAGATCACCGAGAGAAAGTCAAAGAAGCCATCTACTCTTTCTTGGTATGGAAACACTCGGTTGAAAACAATTTTACTTTTCTTCTCCCTTGTCCTCACCAATCCGATTCCGTATTTCGGCAATTACGACTTGAGATCCCTCCAAACACTTTCGACGTTCTGCGTGTGGATGTTCTTGTCATGAGAGTTGACAAACTGATATTTGTGATTGACTCTTCTGTGGATAAAACCACGAATTCGAAGGCCTTTGTAGCCCGTCCACCCGTCTGAGTACACTGTACTGCCGGGTTCGACGTGTTTCACTATCAGTAGTTAGAGAGTATTACCTTCCCGATTTGGGACTGGTGTAACAAAGATTCGTTTAGTGTCTCTGTCGTAAATGCCAAACAGCCACTGGCCCTTGGTCTTTCTGCCTCTATTATACTTTCTCCCACCTATTCTAGTCTCATCTACCTCGACAACTTTGCCTTCCCCCCCAACTTCTTACTCGTCTCAATATTGTACCATGCTTTCAGAATTAAATTAATTCTGTTGATCCACAACCACGTGGTTTTATTTGATAGTTCATGCCCTATTGGTAAATTCTTAATTGTGATTTTATCTGCAATTATGTATTTTATTATGAGTCTGAATAATATGTTAATCTTGATTTTAGTGTTGTCAAACCAAGATCCAGTGAGGACACTTAGTTGTGTGTCACACTGTCTCCTGACTTGTTTACCTTTTCTGTTTTTTTGATAATATGTGTTTCTACATCTTCATAATAGAGTTTCGGAATTATATTGGATTGGCTCACCACAATTATTACAATAATTATGAGATCTCAATACTCCTTTGTTCATTAGAAATTTAATTACCTTGTCCTGGAAGAGGCTAATTATAATTAATTGATATTGTAAAAACATATTGATTTTTTTTGGTTTTACTTTTTAATTATTTCGGCACCTATTTAGTTTGATTTTGTGATACTGAAAGTGAATATATCAAATTTACTATGAAAATAATTAATTTAGATGTGAGGGTGGTGTTGCACACGTTTACCAGAAAAAGATATATCCAGTAATTATTAATCATAATCCTAATTGAATACTAAGATAATAAGATAATCCAAAAAGATAAAAGTATGAACGTATATCGATTCCGAAGTCAAAATTCCAAGGAAAACACAAAAAAACAAAAATTATGGAAAATCGATTCTTAATATCGATATTTGATGTTAAATCGATAATCGATACGGATGCTCGATATCGATAATCGAAATCGATCAAGTGCACTCCAAGTTACACAGATTTCAAGGAAAACGATATTCGTATAAGTACTAATTAATCATAATCATAATTAGATAATGCATTAAGTGCAGTTGCCACTGCACATCATGAACTGTATAGAATACCCCGGGTCATGCGTTTATTTGAGTACAGCAACGCTGTGATACTCTATTGTGTCAGATTTTCATGTTCTTTTACGGAGAAGGGTCGATTTTATTGACATTTAAAACGTTAGACTCTACTTCTTGTATAGTCAATAATTCAATAATTAAATAATTAAAGACGTGCAGGGGTTACCGCACATCGTAAACTGCATGGAACGTACGCTGGCATCTGTTTATTTGTTTGCACCGATGCTGTGATGCTCTATTGCGTCACATTTTCATGTTTTTCCACGAAAACGTTTCGGCATTACGCTTAAAACGTGACGCGTCTCCTTTTTATATATAGATTCTATCCTCTTTGGAAATGACGTTGACAGTTACTGCCAACTTGGGGACGAAAAACTAACGCTGAGATAAACTCAGTACGGAAAACGAGAAATGAAACGCCTTCTTATGCACGTATCTTTAGAAATATACGTGAAAAAAAAGTGAAGGCATAAATGGGAAGCGCATATGTGATTTATATCATGAAATTAAGGTAAGTTTTCACGTAATATGTCGGATTAAAATTTTTATTAAATAACTTGCAGCAAGAGGTAGTGGAGGGGGTAGTTGCTTCGTGTATAGATACGTGGTAGCACTCGGCCTGGTTCGAATGAGGAATGAGACTCGAAATGGTTACTTGGCCGATACGCTACCGCGTATCTCGATCAATCGTACTATCGCGGCCATGATGAAGAGAATTGTCGTAAACCTGTAGACGGGCTTAGAACCACGCCTTCATTCTCAAAGCTCGGTTTAGGGCGCAACTGTATTTTCCTTGACGTTCCACTCCATGAAGAAGGCATTGCGTTTTCTCATAAGGCAAATCGTCATAACAAGGAACCACTGAGATTGCGTTGATGAATTTACAAGACATTATTCTTTCCAAGTATTTTGTATTTTTTTAAATTTATCACATATATTTTTGATGCAGTGTGAGATAAGTTTCGAAGGAATTGTTCTACTCTTGAGATGTCACTTTCACCATCGTTCTACTCAATTCCATGAGTTAAACGTGTTTTTTCTCTATTGGCTTTCAGAATGTCACTTGGTAATTCGTTTCTAGACTGACAGGGTTTGATAAACCAATTAGAGGTCAATGAATTTTCTACGCCGACTATAGCGATTTTTTTGGGAAATCGATGATTATTTTTATCATGCAGAGCTGGAATATCCATGACGTAAGTCTGCATTTTCATTTGTAATTCTCCTGTTCCTGTCGAGACAAATGATTGTAAAAATCAATTTCCTGATTTCCTGATTTTTTCGAATTCATCTTATTTGGAGTAGCCAATGCACCGAAAATATATGAAATAGATGAATAAGAGTGACATGCTTAGAATCGTGTTATTAAGGTGTTGTAGGATTGCTTTTATTATGTTAAGAGGGACGATTTCATCTAACGAAGAAGAAGGGAAGTGGCAGAACAATACAGTTTAGCCGTAGCCTTTCTTCTATTAATTTCCAGCAATAGCAGCAGGTTTTCAATTGTTCTGAGCACTTATCACAAGTGACCTTAGACAAAGGTGTGGAATTATCCTTTAATTCTGTGTTATCCGTTTTCACGGAACATTTTGCTTCGGTTAACGGGGAAATCGTAGTCGAGGTGGTTACGCTTGAGTTTGTTAATGTTTGGTAGGTTACTCTTGTCGGCGCTGGAATCTCCCTTATTCTCACAGGCAGAGGGGATTGTATTCTTCTGACGGGAGCAGGTGGGTCCATCACTCCTTCAGGTGATGAATCGCGCCTTGTTCTTCTGATCACTTGATTGATTTCTCTGTGTAAATAATATATACTTCGATATGCATGTTGCCATCGCGTTTGATAGGGAATTAGGACAATTGCGGGGTCAACTCCAATAGGTCCATTCCCAAAATGTTTATTCCTATTAAGTCGACAATGTGGATTACGTCCTTGATGAATTCTTCGAGGATCATCTCCTTCTAGCCGTCCATACATTCGAGATCCACATACAAAACATTTTACGATATCGAAGCAACCAGTGTGATAAAGACCGGCTGATAATGCTACAGGAGTGAGTGTACTGTTTCGATGAGGGTGTGGCCAATTAGTATAGCTTTGTACTCGTAATCGTTCTTCTCGATATTCCATGCATTTCCGTTTTATTTAAAATTTTGGAAACGTCATGTTTAGTGGTTTTAAAACTCGGTGAAGGACATTATAGGTACAGGTAGACGAGGCATGTTTAGGGTGTCAGTGTAGGGGGCACCATTTTCTTTTATATGGCGCATTTTCTAGAAGCCATTCAACTGTTTCCATACTAGTTGCATAGACGAGTTCGCTATTTTCTAATATTTTTTTCAATATTGCCGTACTCTCTCTGCATGTCAGATCATTTTCCAATTGTTTCCTATTGTGCGTCTTTTTTTGATAAAATTGCTTCATAATTCTCAAATATTTTTCATTAGAGATGATTGTTTCACATGCCAATGGTATAAAGACTTCTTCTTGGAATAAATTACTATTTCTCGGACTGTTTGCTATAAATTGCTATTTCTCGGACGGTAATTTGTAGAATTGGATATTGATGATAATTACTCCGGTTTCCATAACCTATGGGACAAGTTATATGGTCTTTGAAATGGAGTGCCGAAGAGTTTTTGTTGTTGTTTTTTTTTAATTTTTATGTTCCCCCAGAAAGTTCTGACAGCATGGGCAGTAATCACGAGTAGAAAGACGAGAGTCCGTGTGATAGACACACTGAATACAAATGCAGGTCCCAATCAGACAAAGCAAGAGAGCGGTTATATGGGTTCTTGAATTTGATTTCTTTTTCGTGACACTATTGAACGATGGTAATCCCTCCCCACATATTTAACCTGCCCCCAGCATCTTCTCAGAATTCTAGCCCTACCAGACCCCCTCCCTCGATTCTGTTACACTCCCACAGACTACCAACCCCTGCCCTCCAGAACCCCCTCTCCCTGTACCCCCTATTCCCCACTACTGTCTCCCAAACCCCACTTCACACTCCTCCCTCCAGCCACCACAAGATAAGTCATATCGCCACCCCTCATATCTTCCCCACGGATCCGGTAGACATGTTAGCGCCCCTAGTCATACACTTGGTCACCCTTCATCTCCTAACGCTCATTCCACCTATCAGGTGGAAACTCCTCTGTTCCTACATGATCAGAGGGAAACTCAAATCGCAGATCACACAAGTTCTAATCCGGAAACCCCTTGAAATCCCTCCCGCGTAATTCACGCCCCCTCATATTTACCACCCCTCGTGGCTAACGCCCCAGCGATGACCCCTTATCCTCCTGCCTTACAACATCCCTCCGGTCAAACCATGTATCGAACGATCATATTTCGAGATCAGACCTCAGCAGACCCGTCGGGTAAAGAATTGAAAATTAGTAATATTTTCAAGCGTAATGAAGTAGTTTTTAGCGGTGCTAAACACGAACACCCTCATGATTTACTAGACCAGATTATGGATTGTTGAGAAGCCTGTGTACAGCCTCACTGAGGACAAGACCCTTAGAGCCCTTTCCTCCACGTTCAAGGGTAACGCACAAACCTGGTACCGGACAGAACACCCCTACTTAATCACCTTTGACGATTTTGTTTCGGCCTTCAAGGCCACCTTTTGGCCTCTTGGTCGCGATGAGAGTATTTGGCAAAATATTATGCGACGTACCCAAGCTCCCGAAGAATCGATGCGGGATTGCATCATTTGCATGAGAGGACTCTTCGCTAACCTCCACCCTCCTCCCCCTCTAGTCAGACAACTGAACATTGTTCATACACAGTTGAACCCTCAGTATTCAAAAGAAATTAACAGACGCACTTTCTCTACATACGCCCAATTATTGACTAGTGCTCATGAGGTGGAGTTCTCAATCATTAATGCCGCCAGGTACAGGCCCTCTCCCCTGTAGAAGAAAGTCATGCTCCTGTATATGCTTTTACTCCCCCAAACCCCAAGAATAAGAAGTCCTCCCCGCACAATCACGCCCTAGGAGCTCAACCAGTGAGAGCACCGGAAGTTCCACCTACACAATTTGCCCTGAACCCTTATGCTCCTCCGCCCGATCACTGTATTCCCTCTACACGCGCACCTTCGCCATCACATAATCTCAACAAAGGTACTTTTGCTGCAGTTACACGAGGTCTCACCCCCTCGTCTTAGACTCCCCCTCGACCACCTATTCCGGCACTAATGAGTATCCCCACCTCTCGACCTACTAGTCCACCGCAACCAAATAAGGCTGCGATGGAAAACTTCATTTGTTTTTGCTGCCAGATGCCCGGTCATTTCGCCCGAGAGTGCCCTACAAACCCGCACGCCCAGCTGATCAATTAAAACCATATGATTGGCTGACCCCCCCTTCCCCTTCCCACGCCATCACAGGGGAAGACATATAACGACAACTCCCAAACATCGGAGCTCAGAATCGGAGCTCATAGCCCTGAAGATGTAGACTGCAATGTTTGCGAAACGTCGGCGCAATGCTGAAACCAAACCAGGCATCCATCCAGAAGCCAATAATGTCATTCATAATGCCGGGAAAGCCACAAAACTAAAACCCTCACGACCTTCAATTACATTCCCTCGAGTACCCTCAGTACCCTGCTCAGGGAAACTAAAGAGCGGGTGGGTCAATTTTCCCTCCCCCCCGCGAATGCACCCCTACCCAGCTAACCCCAAAGTCAATTCAAGGTTCAGCCTAGGCCCTAGTACAAATAAAAAGATAAAACGTCCCGTGAAAAAATGTTCCGAATCCCAGGAAAGTAAAAAAGAGTCCCCAGCCGCGAGCATTTTCAGAGTATCCCCACGCCCTCTGCCTCTATTCCCGCGCCCAGGACCCATTCCTCCCACATCGGGATTCTCAGCCCTGCACCCCGTCAGACCCAACTCCGGAAACTCCTGCACCCCCAATCCACAAACCGGTCATTACGAACCCCTCCCCCTCACAGGTCTCCATGGAACATTCTCCCCTTATTTCTTCCCCTTCACCCGAAAACCCTCAAGCGATAAATAATTCCTCTAGTAACCCCGAGTCCGACCCCAGTCCCTCTCCTCAATCTTCAAACCCCGACATCCGAGCCCCCCAATTATTTTCAATCAAGGTGAATGATCTGAAAAACCTTGATTATATCCCTTACGAAGATTTCCTTACACTCACCTATGACCACCCCCATGAGAACCGCTATTTCGTTACTGTAGATTTAGGAGGTAGGAAACTCCACACGTTAATTGATTCGAGCGTCCTTCCTTAATACCCAGATTGTCCCAAAATTGACCAAATTCGCCGTCTCCATAGGAGAAGACGTGACCCTGGGAGATGGTGAAAGCAAGCCCTTAGATGGATGTGCAATTATGCGATTGGCGTTACGATCTAAATCGAGCCTAATCCCTTTTAGACTTACCAATGCCCTAGCCTACGATTGCATTCTGGGAATGGATGCTTTGCAAGAATTAGAATTTATCGTTGAATGGCATAGAGAACACTGTGATGACCCGGAAAAACCCCTCCTCGAAATACTGGCTCAACCCTTGAAAGTTTGGTACCCCTCTAATGCACTTGGCCCAACCCCAAAACTCCTCAATTTCGAAAATCTTCCCTCTTGTACCCTAGCCCAACTAGCAGTCCTCCCTGAAGATGAATTAACCATGCTTCGGAAAGAGTTTACAAGCCTGATCAATCCCGCCCCCGAAGCAGCAAATGTCTGTCCCCTCCTCACGATGCATATTGATACCAAAGACCATCCCCACATTTCTAGTCCTACCGTTCGCTATGCTCCACATATGCTTAAAGTCGCACAGGAGAAAGTGAAAGAACTCCTTCGACAGGACATAATTGAGCCCTCACAAAGTGATTGGGGTAGTTGGCCAGTCCTTGTACGGAAACCCGACAACAGTTACAGACTTTGTATAGACTATCGACCCCTTAACGCCGTGACAAAACATCTAGCTCTTTCCATGCAAAGCGTCGAACATCTCCTGACTGCGCACATAGGCCAGTCTACGTTTCCAAAATTGACGTGAGCCAAGCCTTTCATCATATTCTCCTAGACGATGAAAGTAGAGAGAAAACCGCTTTCGCGATCCCTGGATAGCCACTGGTCTCATCCAATATAAAAGAATGCTCTTCGGACTCAAGAACGGACCCGCCACTTTCTAGATGTTCACTGACATGATTATCCCCACCCAATGGTCGAGCAACGTCCGTAAATACGCCGTTGATTTCCTGATATTTAGCCGCACCCACGAAAAACAGAAATGGTTTGGTGCCCAACTGATCAAACGGCTACAGAACAACAATATTACTATCAACGCTGACAAGTGTGCTTTTCTATGTAATAGACTCGAATTTTTGGGATATTTGTTGACCCCTGAAGGACCAGCCGCTGATCCTGATAAAGTTGCCCCCATCACCGATTATCCCCCACCCCGGGATGTAAAAGAACTCCAAAGATTCCTTGGCATGATTGGTTGGTACTCCCGCTTCTACCCCTCGTTGTTCGAAGATAAAGCTCCGCTCCTAGGTCTGTTACGAAAGAACAAACAATGGGACTGGACAGACGACCATACCATTGCTTTCAATATGTTGAAAAAATCTATCACCTCGACACCCGTCCTAGCGCGCCGGCTTTAGTAAGCCCTTCACCCTCCAGACAGGCGCCAATTGTAGCCGGAGATTTTTCAGATATTATTACATTCAGTGTGTTTGAATAATTACCTGGTGTTTGATGAGATGCCTGGATCGGGGAATTAATTTCGCGGATGGATGAGTTGGAGTCGGATTACGGGGAGTGGGATGAGTAGAACCAAGAAATGAGCGGAACACGTGCACGTGGTCACAAATTCACCGTATAATTGTTCAATATTTATAGTTATTTACACTGTCACAATAAATAGAGTCACTGAGCAGACCGTAATAATGAGCGGACCGATAATAATGAGCCGACTAATTCCTTGAATTGATAATAATTGAGCTGACACTGTGAGTTAACCCGAGTCACTAGAGAAGAGCAATACAATAAAAGAAGTGTCTCTAACTAGATCCCGGAAACGAATGAGAGAGAGACACGGGCTTACAGGTGCCACGTGCCCTAATTCGATGGTCACATGACCTAATTTAATATAGATCATATGGTAATAAGGAGCTGTCCAGGACGTGGCGCCTCAGGTGGCCGAATTAACAACCCCCGGTCATCTGAGGTGAGCGCGTCAGGTGTGCGTGAGTGGGGAGAGAATGGATGAGCCTTGCGTGCGTTAGTGTGAGGGACCTGTCAGCTGACAGGATTTCCAACATTTGGTTTGCCTCAAATGAGTATTTAAATTAAGTTATTTAATAACTCTCTTTTATGAGTATTAGATTAAGTTATTTAATAGCAAAAAAGGGGGGTGAGGATTTAGTTAATCATAGAAGCGATTTAAATGAAAATGAGACTCTATATTACTATGAATTGATACACAATATTTACAGGACTAACTACCTTTTGATACCGACGTCGGTGGCCGAAGCGGCTAGGTGCGAGCCTAGTGTGCGAAAGGTTGTGAGTTCGATTCCCCGTGGAACCGAGTTTTTCAACCGGCGGCTCCGGCGAGCGGGAGGTCGCTAATATAGTGACCGCCTGTACCGGCATGGGTTGTCTGTGGTTTCCCATGCTACTCCTATGTTCTATAGAAGTGCGAATGCGGTGCAGTGTAGAATCTACAGCCGCATGCATAGGGTTGGATAGGGCCGATTAGCCAATCAGAGGGCACAAAGGGCCGGAAAATGAATAAAAAAAAAAAACTACCTTTTGATCTTCATCCAGAGAAATGGGTAAGGCCCGGCTAGTTCTTACACACGTGCAAAAATGGGGGTGACCTTATGCTTATTACCGAAGGGGCAAAGTTATTGGGGTCGAGGGGATGCAACAGAAGAAATAATACAATAAAGTGTTGTTCATTTACTTTATGTTACTCGGGACAAAAATGTGTGGGTTCACCGTTGGGGGGATGGTAGAATAAGGAGAAATAATCACTGGGAATCGGGGGGGAAATATGTGGTACTCACTCAACTGCAACACCAACTCTCTGGGATAATAATTCCTCTCGCCTCTGGTCTCAACAATCCTCTGTCCTTCGTCCTCCGTACTCAACAATTCTGGGTATTTCGGGGAAGATCCTGGGCTTCTCTCCGATTCAACACACTGTTCTTTTCTCTTAATATAATTATACTTCTCAACACACTATTTTAATTCTAAATACATGGCTGGTTCGGAGGCAGCTGTGGAGCAAGTGATCCTCGGGTCTTTCCACGGTTGCTTCCTCGGCTGATTCGCCTGTCCTCGTATTCTTCCGGCACTCTTTTCTGTACAATTTCGGGACTTTTCGTCATTAATTGTAGATCTTTGCAGGGGGCCAAGGGGTAACTCCCAGGAGTATGTTCCAGTGGGCTACTAATGGTGAATAGTGACGAGGGATGCGTGTGGGCAATTTTCCAGGGGGCACTGATACTTACGGGACGAATTCGTTGGCCGGGGGTATTGACTTCGGGCGGGTGATCTCGTGCTCTGCTTCCAGGGAGAGGGGCAAGAAGGGGAGTGCTGGGAATTACTGGAGAAAATCAGGTGACCAACGGTGGCGGGCTACTAATATTTAAGGGGCGTAATGTCGGAGGGGGGGGGGCTGCAAAAATACCTCGTCACAGTATTTACGTAATTATCTCAATAATCACAAAATTCCCACTTGGGATTTGGTCCGCATTTTGCCATATGGTTAATTCTAACGGGGTACGTTGATGGATTTGGATGAAGAGTTTGAAGTAGGGGTGCGGAGATGCGTTGTGGCTCTTGACTCATTTTTGCCTGTAACCGGGGAATTGTCACGTTTATAGGCCTTCTGTCTTTATTAGTATTGTCGATGGCTTTGTTTATTTATATAATTTCGGGGAAAGGAGAATTTTCGTAGTCGCGTGCTTTTATCGATAAATTTTTAAATAAAGGGTTGTTCAATAATTCGCGTGTGATGATATTATGATGCATTGAATTATATCGCGTTTCCCAGTTCTTCGTACAAAACAAGGCAGTGGGAACTGCGACGAAAATATTCCTCGTGAATCACTTATCCGAATACTTCATTAGATCCCATTATGGTTCCACAATAATAACAAAGGTATGTATTCAGTCCTAATTCACGGAAAAATCCTCCTCTTGCTGCTGCTATGATATAGCCCTGAGATATTGGTAGTTTTCCAAAAGAAGCTATTCGGTGTAGTAATTTGCTGAACTGAGACACCGTATAGCTAGTTGTGGTTTATCAAGACTTTTAATGATGCGTTTGAACTTAATATCTCCATTTTTTTCTTTTTTGCCATTCTTACATCCGTAGAAAATATTAATTCTTCTAATTCATACCTGATTTCTATCCCGTTTAACATTACTGGATTTTTGTAAGTTTTCGTTTTAGAGTTGATTGCTTGTAAGGTCGAATGCAAAATCCAGTGGCGAAGATGACATTGGAAAATCTGGAGAAGAATATGGAAGTGCAATAGGTGATGAAGATGACACACTAGGTAACAGAGGAAAGTGTTGTAAAGTTCCCGGCACCATAGAAGCTAGTGGTCTAATTTTTAGGGTAGAATGATGTCTAATTGCACAGGAAGCTGTTTCAAGAAGTACTGATGGTTTCCGCAAAGCGTAGGAAGGCGGTGGAGTATACATCAAACTAATTAGGTAACATTTTGGATTCGCGGTTGTAATGAGTTTTCTTTGGCCTCAACGAATACGCAATAAAACCCTAACCCCATATTCTCGATTATACAGACATGGCCAAATCATTACGTTCGTTCTCGCAGTCCGACAAGTCTGAAACGCCAAAAATCATAACGTTGAAACTGGACTCCAGGAATAATTAGCAGCTCATTCAATCCTTATGTCGAGTGGTTAGGGCACCAGCCGATTTTTAGCAACACGAAATGGACGAACCGCAGACGGAACCATATTTTCTTCAAACTAAATAGTAATTGCCCCCAAAAATCCAATAACGACAAAAAACATAACGCAAACTATATGCAGAAATGTAGATTACGAGGGTACGGGATTTACTCGGTTGCTCCGTGTGCGGGTCGTGGAGAGAGGGGTGGATTCGTGGACGAGAACATCAATTAGGAAACCCAATCATCGATCAAGAAGCCAACCAACCAATATCTTAAATTCTGAACGGGATGGGTATCAGTCGAGAGCATCAAAACGCGTGAAAGGTAGCGCAACGACGTCTCAGGTAGCATAATATTTCCTCCAAAACCCTTGTGAGTTGCGAAAAATATTAGAAGGAAGTAGCATAGCGAAATTCAGCGCAGATAAGCAATTGAGAGAGCAAGCGAAAAGGTAGCAAGCAAAAAGGTAGCTATGAAACAGGTAGCGAGTGGAATCAATCGCCGTAGCGACATGCATAAATCATCAATTGCCACATAAATTAATAATTCAGGGCATAATTATCATCTAGATAATTCCAGGTAGCTTCCAGGGAGCGTGTGGGATCGTTTGAAGGGTTTTCTGGTCTTCAAAGCATGGTTATCGGTGTTGGCATCATTTAGAGAGGTAGCGACCCCATTTCACGTGATTCATGTTATTTTCGCAAAACCGCAGTAAAATCACCAAAATCACTGATAAAAAGGTACACCGATACTCACCATAATACTGTAGTGTAGATTTAACCGAGCTATCGTTATTTATCTTAGGATAATTACCTCCGAAATTAGCGTCTTACGAAGCGGTGTTAAGAGAGAGCACTTGTGGAGGTAACGTCCGGGCGACGACTGCAACGGCGACTACTGCGTGTTTTCGCTCGGGCCTGTTGCGCAGTCGTGTATTTCCAGAGGAGAATAGAACCGCTGTCTGAGCCTGCTCAGGTTTGGAAGGAGCTGAGGCAACTTGGAGTTGTGCATGTGGGAAATCTCAGTGCTGATCTAGACACTGAGGCTCCTTTGACTCAAACGAGCCTTTGGTGGCTGATTTTCTGAATTCTATGGAGGCGTCAGGGAGTGCTGAGGTTGGTGGTTTCTCTTTCAGACCTGTCACTGCTGATGAGGTTCAGAAAGCTATGAGGCATTTCTCTACTGAAGCTAAGGGGGCTGATGGAATTCCACGATCAGTGGTCACTGCTGCTGACTTGTCACTAATACCGTTCCTACTAAAGCTATTCAACAAGTCCTTCGCTGTCTCCTCTTTCCCTTCAGAGTGGAAAAAATCCCTTATTGTGGCGCTTGGTAAAGTAAAAAATCCGCTGTCGCCCAATGACTACAGGCCAATAGCGCTGCTGTGCTTCTTGTCCAAGGTCTTGGAGAGACTAGCCTCCTCACAGATCCTTGGATTCCTTACTGAGCGCTCAATACTAAATCCACTCCAGACTGGTTTTCGTCCCTACAATGGTACGCAGACGGCAATACTGAAGCTGACGTATGACATACGTAGGGGGATTGACAAACGACAACTGACGATGCTTCTTCTCTTTGACTTCAGCAAGGCTTTTGACTCTGTATGTCATGTGAGGCTTCATCAGAANTGTCTCCTCTTTCCCTTCAGAGTGGAAAAAATCCCTTATTGTGGCGCTTGGTAAAGTAAAAAATCCGCTGTCGCCCAATGACTACAGGCCAATAGCGCTGCTGTGCTTCTTGTCCAAGGTCTTGGAGAGACTAGCCTCCTCACAGATCCTTGGATTCCTTACTGAGCGCTCAATACTAAATCCACTCCAGACTGGTTTTCGTCCCTACAATGGTACGCAGACGGCAATACTGAAGCTGACGTATGACATACGTAGGGGGATTGACAAACGACAACTGACGATGCTTCTTCTCTTTGACTTCAGCAAGGCTTTTGACTCTGTATGTCATGTGAGGCTTCATCAGAAGCTGCTCAGGTATGGCTTCTCCCTATCTGCTATCAGGTGGATAGGGTCATATCTCAGCGATCGTTCACAGGCAACGCTGGGGGGGCCGCGTAGTTTGCCTTCTTCCCGTCCCTTGAACAAGGGAGTGCCGCAGGGATCTGTACTCGGTCCTCTGCTGTTTCTGTTGTTCATTAACGATATCTGTGAGAATTTAGCCCTGGATACTCAGCACCTAATATACGCGGATGATCTTCAGGTTTATTTGCAATTGTCTAGGGAAGAGTTTGACACGGCTGTTCTCAAGATGTCAACTGTCGCCAATTGCATTATGGACTGGGCTTTACATAATTGCTTGAAGCTGAAGGTCGCGAAGACAAAGGCAATTATTTTCGGCTGTCCTTACTTTGTTAATGACATATACGCTTTGCCCGATAATTCCATTAGCATTGGTGATTCATAGGTTCCATTTCCAACTTCAGTGCGTAGCTTAGGAGTGGTGCTTGACAGCAAGCTGACCTGGAGAGATCGTGTGGAAGGTGTAACTCGGAGAGTGCACTCTGTGATGTACCGTCTGCGCTTCTTCTGAGCTAGCACTACTGTTGCTTTGCGCAAAAACCTGATTGAGACTCTGGTGTTTCCCCTGATTGACTACTGCTGTCTTGTGTATGGAGGTCTGTCTGAGGAGCTCTCTCAAAAGATCCAGCGCCTCATCAATGTGGGAGTTAGATGCGTTTTTGGGCTCAGGAGGGACGAGCACGTTACCCCTTATCGCACACGGCTGGGCTGGATGACATGTGAGACTCGCACGAAATACTTTCTGGCCTGTCTCACTTTTAAAATCTTGCGGTTTGGAGATCCGAATTATCTTGCTAATTTGTTTGTTCCTAACCGGGGTGTGCGTTTTGTAAGATGTGAGGTAAATCCACTGCTCATCAAGTCCTTCAGAAACGAACCCGTTCGTTGCTCTTTTCACGTGTCTGCCGCCTATGTTTGGAACGAGCTCCCCTCTTCCGTTCGTGATATCCCTTCTTTCCTGCCCTTTAAAATAGCCCTGCAAGCGTTTCTCAGCAACCGCTCGTAATTTTTCGCCTTTTTATTGTAAGCCCATGTAATAAAATTGGTTTTTTTGTTTTTTTGTTTTGGTTTTGCATTTTTTTACTGTCTGAGTGCATCTAGTTTGTCTAAGCTACTTGCTACAACGCTATGCTTATTTTTTTTCCGTTATTTACTCTGTATTTTTGCTGTATGACTTTACTCATGTTTACTTTGTACAACATAATGTACAGTTAATAAATTTCAATCTCTCTCTCCCTCTCTGTCCCTCTCTCTCCCTATCTCTCCCTCTCTCTGTCTCTGTCTCCCTCTCTCTGCCTCTGTCTCCCTCTCTCTCTCTCTCTCTCTCTCTCTCTCTCTCTCTCT
>NW_021680721.1:0-6827 GCF_001412515.2 Diachasma alloeum
ACTTTTCTGCTCAGAATCACCCCCTGATCCTAGGGTGTTCAGATGTGCATGTACTTCTGAAACACCCTGTATAAGCGTTCCAGATAACCAACCTCAAAAAATACCTTGTGATGCTGACGACACTGCCCTCGTAGGACACTGCAAAAAACTGGGAATCAACTAGAAAAAAATCTATAAGATTTCGCCGTTGAAGTGCAGATCTGTTTTAATTAATGGTGTCTCTAACTCAATCCATCCAAATCACAATACATGCAATTCTTCCTCAATCCCCAAAAAGCTTCCTCCAATATCACTCTCCAACAAATCCATATTGCTCCCTGCCTCCATAGCAGATACCTCGGGGTTGAAGTTGACTACAACCTCAACTTTAAAGCCCATGCCAACATCATTAAAAAAAGTGCACTGTTCGAGGCGTCAAGTTCCGTGGCTTTACCTATAAAGATAGAGGGCTCAACATCCACCATATTACTAGAATATAAAGAAAAATTGGCAAGCCAATACTAGATTATGCCCATCCATTACTCCTCTACTCCAGACCTGGTACCAAACATATAATAGGCTTAGCGAAAAGAACTACCCTCCGCGAAATGACAAAAATCCGCCACCCCAATAACCCTCGTCATAATTCTTCCAATTTCCTACTTTACGAACGCACTAAAATAGAACCCATCAACGACAGATTTCACAAACTCATAACGAGTTTTGCTCTTAGCAAACTGGACAATATCCAAAACCTCTGCAACAAATGCAATCCTAGGATCAGGTCTCGTTACAAATACCCTCAGCACACCTTATTTGAGAGTCTTGAAACCATCCGAAGGAAGAATATGCGCTCTGGCTTATAACGGAATTTTCCATTTGGGACTGGAAAACTACGTTAACTCGCCCATTTCCCCTAGACTGAGAAAATTCCAAAAAAAAACTTATCGATGGGCGCCAGCCGGTCTTTGACCTCAGAGACCAGAAACCGAATAAACGCATCTCAAACGAAAAACAAAACGAAGGAATCAGAAAATAACCATTAATCTAACACAAACTTAAAACTAAGGAGTCCAGGGGAAGGTGATAGGTTTTCCGCGCTCCTCAGGGGCTTGGTTGTGGAGAAAAGGGTAGGTTCGGATGGAAAATGAGCCAATGGGTATTGGTCAAAAAAACAAATAACGTAACTCGAAACACCTGAGTTAATGTTGTGTAATGTATCGAGGTTATATTCATGTAAAAAGAAATAGGAAAACTATACACAATTGTCTCAAAAAAATATATCCAAAATACATCCGAATAATTTACGTAGCAAAAGAAAAGGAAACACCAAATTAACGCAAAATAACTAATCTTAAAAAAAAGAGAGTAAGAGCACAATAAAAGAGATTGAAAACAAGCAGGGGTTCAAGCTTATTTGACAGAAGACATTTGACCGTTTCTTTCTACGCTATTATTATAATTTTCATTTGTTCTTCTACCAATTCCATTAGTAGTAAGCTTCCGAATGGATCCGTAGCGATTTTCTGCCCGTGCATTCATCATCATTTTTTGTTGCGCTATCATGCGTACGAAAATGAAAAAAAAAAAAGATATCTACAATGTCACTGAAAAAGAATGGTCCGATGATTCAAAATGAATGCCATCGTCCAATTTTTGAAATAACTTAAATATATTACCTCACCCCTAGTCCATGGGATAGGCATATACACTCTGTAAGATGTTCAGAAGAAGATATTTAACCTTTTGATTTGACGAATTTATACAAAAAAATTCATATTTTCCTAATCACTGGGCCGATGACGCCCATTCGAAATACCGAGCTTTAATATTATGAGAGATATAATCATACCAAATTTCAGCTTGCTATCTTCGTTTTTACTCACGGTATCGTGCGTAGAACAATAAAACGAAAAAAAAAAAACAGAAAAACGTAAATATCTTGGTAACTTTGTATGGGCGGGTGTATATATTTTAATTGATCTAGATAGTGGCCACCAAGACGAGTATTTTGAAAGAAAAAAAATTCAAATCCGTCAAGGAGTTTCCGAGATATTTGACAAAACAGATTTACACAAAAGGTCGAATATCTGAGGAACCGCTGGGCCAATTGCACCCATCTAAAATATCAACCTTTACTATTATAAGAGCAACACACCAAATTTCAACTCGCTAACTTAATTTTTTCTCAAGTTATCGTGCCAACAAAATTTTCAGTGAAAAAACAGAAAAACGGTAATATCTCTGAAACTTTCCATGATCGTCATATAAGTTTTAATTGGCTCGGATAGAGGTCATCGAGCCGACTATTTTGAAAAAGAGAAAATTGAAATCGGTGCAGTAGTTTCCGAGATATTGGTGAAAAACGAAATTTAAACAACTTGATATATCTCAGTAACTACTGAGCCGATTGGGCTGAATCGGCGCGCCAAAATAGAGTTCATTCATAGCTATCAGGAGCCAAAATTTTAGATTTCTATCTACCGATTTCGCCGTATTTATGTTAAATTTTCTAAAAATTGTTCACCCAAAATCCAAGTTGTCACACACATATATACAGACATGACCCTAAAAACATCATTTCTCCACGTTTCATGACATTCTACATCATTTCCAATCAAGATTAGCGAATCGAAACATCCGTCAAATACAAGGCTTCCATTCAGAAGTAAAAACAGAATAATCCCACAAGACAAAACATTCTTCAATACTCAATAATTATTGAGCAGACAAAGAGCCAGAGGACAAATGTCTAACGCGAACTTCAATTCTACGACTCAAATTCTCGTCAACGCCACGAAATTAGAATTAAATGTGAAACGAATCCCATGAAATCTAACACGTGTCCATGTCCAACGTAAAGAGAAAATCACGACTCTAATCAACTCGTGTTAACCAGTAATATTCTCACCGTTCAGTGCAAAACCCGAATAAAAAAAATGGAACGGACCCGAGATCGTACGGAATCGAGCAGCCGAATACACCACCCGTATCCCCACATAATCCGAACGCGAAATTCTCATAATTATGCACAAGAAAAAGGAACAATCGAACTCCACAATAACCCTCAAAAGAGTTCTGCGGCACAACTCCGGATGATTACGAAACCCAAGCGGCAACGCAAGTCGAAACCCAAAATCTCATCTAAACTTCTTGTTAGATGCAAAATTCTCCTCAGAGGGGTATCACCCAAAGGCACTCTGCCCGAAGGCCATGGACTCGATGAGGGCTAGTCACCGACTCCTCGAATACTCGACTGTCAACTACTACTCTCGACTACTCTTCTCAACTAATCTTCGCAACTAACTCTCGAATACGCAAAAGTGAAAAGACAGCGAGTATCTAATGCTAAAAGATAGAACGAGAGCGTTATATCCACGTACTGGAGTCAGCCGCTGTGACGTAGGCAAATGTCCAGGGCTAGGTACGAAGGAGCTGCTAAAGGGACACGTCAACCTAATAGCCGTAAACGCGTAATTCGATTCAGCTTGAACCGACAACAGACCGAAACAACAAAAGAGAATGAAACGGAGTAAAAGGGCGGTAATTAGCCCAGATAATATCCACTAACTATTATTACCTCTTCGGAGCTGCATTCTCAAAGATTACCGGGGCAGAGACGCAAGATACATCGAAACGATAACTCAACAGAACTTATAATGCACCATAAGACAAAACTTGATTCCCTAAAACGTATAGCGACCTTGGCAATTCACACGGTTGCAATGGTCGCGATTGGCTGTGTGACCTTCCACCGAAACTCAAAACCGAAACTATCTCATCCCGATAAATTCATACACTGAGCGCCAGCATTTCGGCTGGGCCACTACATTTCCCCGAAGATTAAATGCAAGNGTATAGCGACCTTGGCAATTCACACGGTTGCAATGGTCGCGATTGGCTGTGTGACCTTCCACCGAAACTCAAAACCGAAACTATCTCATCCCGATAAATTCATACACTGAGCGCCAGCATTTCGGCTGGGCCACTACATTTCCCCGAAGATTAAATGCAAGGGGGGATTCCTATCAATAATCACGTAGCTCGATAATATTTTGGCCCAAACAACGAAAATTTCTGGGTCCCCGATAGTTAACTTCATCAAAACTCCTAACACATAGCACGTAAATGCTATCCGGAATAACAATAATTTTTCCTCAATATAAACCACCACTGGACGGTCACTAATACGATAATTTTTCCTGTCCAAAATTTATTAAAATAAAAGGCTCTGGGTCTTTGTCTGACTCACGCTTAATCCGAAGTTCTCGATGGTCTATGGATCGTCTAAGGGATTCCCAGAATTCCCTACAGACTCCTGGAGAGGCCTTGTTCACCTCCAACAATAAATGGTGAAATTCTGTATCTCCCCACTCTTCATATCATTGCTTTATACTGTACCATCTCATCATGCACTCAATCTTGTCAAAACTATTTTCAATTTCTCGATGCTCATCCAGTAAAATAAAACACACAATCAGAGTCTTTTTTTTTGTATCAACTATTAGGTACATAAAATGTAAATACGTGGCTACAGGCCCCCGGGCGATGGCCAGTTGCAAGTCTCTTGAAACTTGCAATAAATTTCGTTAAAAATAAATAATATAGAAGCGGTAATTTTTTTTCCCAAGAATTTTGGATGAATTGTTCCATCTCAAGAACTATTAAATATATCGACCTAAAATTTGATATAGGAATGTTCCTTGACAATCCTAACCAGAAGCCAAAGTTTCAAAAGTTTTTCCTGACTTTTACCCATGTCATAGTGCGCAAAAGTCAATTCCAACAAAAAAAATCCAAAAACGGCGATATTTCGAAAAATTTTGACGGAATGGTATGCATATTTTGTTAGATCTAGATGGATAACATCAAAACGCACATTTTGAAAAAAAAATGAATTGAAATCGGACCAATAGTTTTTGAGATATTGAGCAAAAAAGCTTCACATACAAAGTTGAATATCTCCGAAACTACTGGTCCGATTTCGTTCATCCAGAATTCCAAACTTTGTTACCATAAGACCTAAAATTATTGAAATTGAAAAAAATCATGATTACAAAGCTTCCATTCAGAGTCATAGTCTCGAAATTCTAAATATTGTAAAATAACTTTAAAATGCATGCCATTTCTTTGAATACACATTGAATATACATTTTGTGCTATTTTTCTGTTTAATAAATGATGATTATTCTCCTGTACTTCTTATAATCTTAGATAGAAAGGAAAAGAATGGCTTCAAATGTGAATAATTACATATTTACGTTCCAGATACTCAAAACATCCGCTCAATACCGCAGACTTACCACTCCACTTTATCTGTCATGGCCTTACGAAATAATTAATATCTTAAGCTCTATATCAAAACACCCTATAAAAATGTGACCGTGAATTCTCTGATATTTTTTTCGGATTTTTTAAGACCTGCAAACATGTTTTTTTTATTAACGTTCTATATTGTTTATTAATAAACGTATTATAAATTGAACCTTTTCACAAAAATAATCATATTTTTATATGAATCCATCACCATTTAGCAATAAAAAAGGACTTAATATTTTTTTCGATGAAACCAATATTTCTTGGTTTATGATGTTATAAGCAATTATTTACCCAGTGTCACCGCCAATTGTGAATTTTATATAACTTCTGATTTTTTTTCTTTTTCCTCATGTTTTAGGATATCTTAGGGGCCTTTTTACAACATACGTAATTCATATCAAAATCTAAAAAAAAAAAATTTGTTGTTGAAATAGCGTGGAATGCCTCATATACTTACTTAGCGATTTGGTCAGTTTTTGGCGGACTAAAAAATTAATCAGACGAAATTTTCCGACTCGGTTCATCAGTGTCAAATGAATATCATTGAGAAAAGTGTATATATTTATAAAGTGCATAGAAAACTTGCAGTTCTAACTCTAATTTTGATCCCACCCCTGGAGGGTCAATGTCCTTCAAGAAAATGAAACGCATATAAATTATATAAGTGCTCCCTCTCATAAATGCTCCAAGTAAATGAGACCTTCCTTTGATATTGATAAACAATGTCAATGTCATGAAAAACTGAAATTTTTCAATCAAATTAGTCTTACCTCTCTATTTATCCTAGACAAGACCTCCCTGAAATCCATTTTCTTATACTAGATTAGTCTGCGCGCTGTGCGCGCATATGTCCTAATCCATGGGGCTCAGTGTATGTCAATTGTAGTGAATAGTGTTATATTGGATTTCTGAAGTTAATATCAAGTTTTCCGAAGGAAAAGTTTCAGGAATGTATTGTATTGTTTTATATAAAATAAATCCACTGTCACGTTTCTTGAAACCAATCGATTCGGTGTATTGTGTCATTAGATTTTTTATAAATGATGATTGCATACATTAAAGATATTACGATAATGCTATCTTATATTATATCCTACACTATACTATATTATATAAACTATGTGTAGTATACAATATATAATAGAGTGCTATATGTATTATAAAATATAATGTAGATAATAAAAAAAATTACATAATAAACTGATAGCAGTAATAGCATACATTGAGTATACGATATTATGTTATATTACACATACTATTATACATGCCTAATGTATTATTGTATAGTATAATATAGAATATAATATAATATAGTATTATCATAACATTTCTAATGTATGTTATCATATTTTATAAAGAACCTAATGAGAGAGTACGCCGAATAGATTGGCTTCAAAGAACGTTACACTAGATTTTTTATTAAAGGATGTTGAGTAGAAGAATTTTTCCTCTGGTGTAAAGTTACGTTACATGAAACTGTATCGTTCCGTATTAAAAAAAAATGCTCCGATGAATTCCCCCCCCCCCCC
>NW_021680721.1:6851-37832 GCF_001412515.2 Diachasma alloeum
CCCCCCCCCCCCCTTCATTCTGAAATAATTCACATCGCAAGACAGGTTTGCGTATTGCGTAATCCACTCTTGCGCCACAACGTCGGAATTGCGAGTAACCTTGCGACTTGCATCGTAAACCATCGCATCCGTTGTCGATAATTTGAACACAAGTTTATTGCACATATCCCACTCCGTTTCTCACTCTTTTTCATCTTTCTTCGAGTGTGTTGTCGAAACCCCCTTCCTTCATTATAACACAACACAGCAATGATCTCTCGATCGTGATGTCATCAAGATGGCGCTCGCGTGTCAGCCGGCGAACACAGCAAAATTCGCGTTTGACAGACGGGTATGCCGCGTGGGCAGAATTGTTTTTCATTGTTTCACCAATCATACAACGCCGATGATGATATTCTTGTTTATCCTGTTGTATTTGCTGAGGTACAATGAAGTCGATGGGCGAGAAGAAAATACCGTGCATGCATGAAGGAATCCATGATTACTATCGACTTGTGAAAGGTTCATGCGAATGTTTTGATGATTGAAACCTACATTAATGAAGTAAAAAGGTTTCTGAAGCAAAGTTACTGTGAATTAGAAATATTTTAATTGCAGACATTCGTTGGAGAATTTTCAACGTTGGAATAGAGAAAGAAAATACGTCTTCATTTGACAAAAGCGTCTGCAACGCTGGCATACATTCGATCAGAAGGTGTGCGAGTAAGAAAGTCACTGAAGCATTCGCGTATGATACCGTGGGGCGACCGCGGTGGCCGGTGAGAGGCACCAGACACCTCAGTGCGGCGCAACGCGCAAGCCCGTGTACATGTGTCGTCGTCTACGCAGGTACAAACATTCCATATTTATCCATGTGTGGGCTCACTTTCCATGAGTTTTTTAGTCATTATCGAATGCAAACAATTTTTCTTCATTTCGTGATACGAGTTAAAAACTGATCAGCGGATGATATTCACACTATGACGATTCTCTTGGGATTGATTGGGTATCAACGGGGATTATAAATCAAGTGTAATGATTGGTGTCTGTGAGTTATTTTTTATAGTGTCCATTCGTTTTACCTCCTCGATATTTATTATGCCCGCGGGTGTGTCTCGTGTAGTGAATCGATAAAAACTTTAATGTAAAGGGCGCCTTCCTTCGCTCTTCACTGTTCTGGCCAATCAATAAACAACTCAAGCCTTTTATTTTTGGCTTTATGGAAGCATTGTGTCAACCTTTTCCTAATTTCTACACTGCATTAAACATTCGTGGAAATAATGATTTACTCTTTCATTAAGAAAGAAAACATAATAAATTGATTAAGAAAAGAAACAGTCAGCTGGAGACACAGTGTAAAGAAGAAAACGTGATCACTAATGTGTTTTGTATATGTGTGGAGTACTTGTATTCGTTTCATTGTATGAAATAAGAGAATATGGAGGAAGGCGCGTACTCCCATGTGCCCATCAACCTTACCTGAGAAGCGATCTACACTGCCTGGAACGTGAATGGAGTACAACTTTTAATACAAAAATTTGTATGAAATGCAACGAGTGAACGAAATAAGAAAAGAGTGTTACTATTTTTTTAGTATAACTTAAAAAATACAGCACGGTGCAATATTATTGGCACTTTTCCATGTGAATGTTCGTGCGATATTAGCTCCAATAAAGAGACCCCAAGATCGATACCGGGAGAATGACACTGCCAAGCGAAGAAAACCGATAGTTCAGTTTATTTTCGGGGGCGAATGCTCTTCCATCATCCTACATAATAAATAAAATAAAACACGAATATACCTTTGGAGTGTCACGTGAGTGTATAATCCTCCCGGAAGATATAAGGTGGAAATGCTCGGAGACGTTTGCAACGAGTGGAAACTTATTTTTAGCGGTTGATCTTGGAAGAGTTGCAAAAACCGGTTTTCAAACGTCCTGAGAAAGAGATGAGACAAGATGTGAGAGGACCGTAAGAGGAATCTTTGCAAGGGTCGTACATGAGAAAAAGATCCACCGAATGTTGTCGGAGATTAGGATTAATTCTTTGCGCTGATGTTGGGAATAAAGGAAAGGTATTCTGCAAGGGTATCCACACAACGAGGGCATTTAATTTTTTTTGTGTAAACAATCTTCGGTTATATTGTTGATATTGGTGATAAACTCAAGGTAGCTGAGTGAAGACCTGGTAGGTATCTTTGACAAAATATGATAACGACAAAATTTTTACAATGCCTTATAATTTCTCTTGAAATATTTGGATTTCACGGAAAATAATTGAGGACTACGATAATCAAAGTCTAACGGAACATAGTGAGAAAGACTTAATGGAAATTCAACTAGAATTGCTAGTGAGGAGAAAGTTGTCTATTCCTACCGCGTCCGGACAGTGGCTAAGCAATACAACTGTATCTGTCCGACAGCACTTGGGGATCCTCAGTTCATGCCGTTGATAATACCTGTGACCGTAGTTATCGCCGATTGTGCTTGAAGAGGAGGTGAATTACGGAGGAGAACGGCATGAAGTATGGCGGATATGAGTCGTCAAGGTGTACGGGGTATAATCGGGACGACGGTGAATTCACGACGGGGAGAGCAACGTGCGCTTGCAGCGCGGGGTGCTACTGGCACTCTTGTACTTGGAATACTCGCTGTCGTACTTCAGGCCGCTGCAACTGCAACACCCGCGTGGGGATACTTCACAAATCCTGACGGTAAGTCATTATCATCTATCGTTTACCGGTGGCAGTACCGTTTTCCAGCAGATTCACTTTTTAATTGTATTTGTTCAGTTTATTTGTCTTACACTTTACCTGTCATTTTTTATTCTTTTCGGGACACATTTATGCGTGTCCACATGACTCTTTGTTACTGAAAATAATATGATGAAATGCAAATGGAATTCTTTTGAAAAAACTAAGATGGATGAGTTTAAGAAAATTTGAAAGAAATTCGATTACTTAATGGTTAATGAACAATGAAAAACTAGTAGCTATCAGAACCGCTTCATTACTTTTTATCCTATATTGCAACAGATGGGGGCGGAAATAACGGATTCTATTTTCCTCGTCTTTCCTGTGATAATAAGGATGGGAATACAGAAGTAGACTAAATATTCAAACGAAATTTCAAACTTGCGAATTTTATTTCTAAGGAAGAGAATAGAGTATTATTGAGAATAATAGTAAAACATATTATCATCTCACACTTGGATAAGATTGTTGTGCATATGAAAAAGCCTTAAGAATGAAACAATACCATCCACGCAGATCAAATTTCTATCCCTTTATTTGAAATGTCAAGAAGATGTATTGTTCGTATTCACCAAGCCCACATTTTTTTTCATTGATCGAAATAAATTCTGCTGAGTTAGATCTTTTAATCTATTGATCAATGACACATACACACAAAGAATAGTCGTGTAGAAACTATTCCACCACACAGAGGTGTGAGTGTGGATCTACACGAGACGCGACACGGGTTTGACCTACATTCGGTAGAGTGGCCTCATTTTTTCTCACCCACTAATTCTCCCATTCCCTTTTTTCTGTTCTTTCCGTGAACTAACAGACTGAGTAGCCTGCAAGTGTCTGCCAAGTCGATTATTCAGCCAATTCTCTTCCAGTTCATGGATAATTCTTTGTTTCTTTATATTATTTAAATTTTTTGCAAAACAAAATTTATTTTACTTTATGCATTCAATCGCCATTGGGCAATGCTTATATCTAATAACTTAAGGAATCACTGGAGTAATTGATATCTATCAAATTTTTAACTGCAATTATCCTACGAATACGGTTTTCATTTCTTGAAAAAAAATGCTTCCAGTGAAAGTTCTGAGATACTAAAGTAGGTGTACCTATAAAAATGGAATAAAACATTTCTACGAAATCTTTGGTGGCGTCATTGGCAGACTCAATAATTGAGCAGCGATAACAATTTCTTATTATTCAACTTTTATGGAGAATGGAGAGGAATTCTTGTTAGGAACAAAAGCTCGACGAGTCGAACAAGTGCATCAGACAGGTGTATATATTTATGTCTGTTTATGACGTGAATATAAAGAGATCATCAAATCTGTTTCTTCGAAGTTGTATTTCCATTTATGCAATTTCAGTTGCGTCGAATTATTCCATTGGACGTAACTGATTGCATCGAGATATTCATATTCGACCGGTTATCGTTATGAGATAATGAACGTAAAAAAAACAATTGATGAATGGAGTTCTTCAACTTTGTCTTCATGGGGATGAAGATATCAATTGAATGGGAATTAATTAAGTGAATATCATATCTTCAAATTATCCAAGAAGCGTTTTATTAGGTTTAGTAGTCAGAACAATGGAAAACCAGATCTAGTAAAAGTTCTTACCTCTGACCAAAACCCGAGGATAGTGGTATGCTTTCGATCGTTGCTAACCTAACCTTTTAAGTGCTTGGACATGACATAACTCAATTCAAAATGGCTTGGAAATGTGAATTTCCACGCTGAAAACAAATAATTATAACTCAAGAATGTTGTAATGGAGATCGCTTCATGATTAATTATTTCAATCTCCAAACGACGGAATAAACAAGCAGGGGTTTGCGCCTATCCGACACAAGGCATGTGACCATTACTTTGTGTCATTAGTCTTTTTTTTGTTTTTATTTCTACACTGAGAAAAAAAAGTTTTAAATTTTAGGAATTCGTCTCTAACTTTTAGGAATCCATTCCTATATTTTAAGAATTCTTGACATTGATTGAAATTACACATAAAATTGGGGATTTTGTGACTAAAATTTAAAGATAAAATTCTTAAAATTTAGGATTATAACGTCACTGAATTTTTGTGAAAAATTTTCTGAATTTCAGTGCAAAATGTTCTAAATTTATGAACGTCGGTTCCTAAATTTTGAACATGTATAATTGAGGGTTTTGTCATTTGGGATTGAGCGAAAAGTAGGAATGGACTTGAAGGGTTTTCCAATTCAAATTCACACTTCGAAGGGGTAGAATTGAGGAATTAAAAAATAATTACCATTAAATTAGCAAATAATTTCCTGTATTCTCCAAGATAAAATGATCAATAGTAATTCATAATTTTATAATACTTACAGTACATAAAATAAATTATAAACTATAACGATGAGTGATAAATTTCTTTCCCCCCTTTGCAAATCTCACATGGGTAGGACAAGTTGAGAGTAATTTTGCATAGGGAATAAAAAAACAAGCTGAAGATTCCATTACTTCGTAGGCTTGATAAAACTCGTTGAATTTTCTAGTATGGATTTTCTTCCCCACAAAAAATACTTCGGTAGAATAATTTGGTTTCAAAAGCATGCAGGAAATTTTTCCGAATACGGGAAAATCGTGTGAGAGATCAAGGGCTACAACCATATCAATATTAAATCTTGTTCCCCTGATTTGCACAAATTTGACAGAGTCGATAGCACCTAGCTCGCCTGGTATGAGGGACCTCAATGTATTGTATTCTTTCAAATTGGTGATTAGTGTTTTATTCCTCCTACCACAGTTGATTGTTCTCGTTAAACCTCGCTCTGAGGGTAATTTACAAGCAAATCTCAATTGATATCGCTTTAACAAGGTGAGGGGAAGGTTGCGATAATTATTAGTTTCATTAATATATCCTTTGAACAATTTGTTATTCCTCTCGTATTCGAGACACGACAAATGTACCAAAGGGCCAATTTTTTCGATCGCATCGGGCAGGTGGGTTTCAAAGTGTAACTTTGGGGGTGGATCGGAGTCAGGAAATAATTTTATATACAGGGTGATCTTTTCGGATATCAGACAACGCAAGTATGGTAATATTTATAAATCAATGTATGGAGCGTACAGAATACTCGTTATTTCCGATGTTAATTGCCAAAGACGCCATATTGAGATACGCGGTAGCATATCGGCCAAGAAAACTTTTGACCGACTGAGCAAAACATCAGGTTTGACCGACTGAGCAAAACATCAGGCCGAGAGCACCGCGTATCTATACACGACCGAACTTCCCCCTCCACTACCTCTAAATGATTTACATTCGGTATAATGAAAACGGGACGACAAATCGGGAAAGTGTCGTTAGTTACATTATATAAATCGCCTATGAGCTTTTCAACGGTGTAATTATGGTATTTTTCGGATTAACAGCAAAAAAGATAGGCGCATAGCAACGAGTTGATATTCACATTCTCGCGATTCACATTATAAACTGTGAGTATAAAGTTGTAACGTTGGCAGCGCCGGTGCAACTGAGCTTCATAGCCAACGTTGAAGTGTTGCCACCAGTGCATTTGAATGTGGGTTGTGATGTTGTTATGGAGAACCACAGAAAATGTTCTTCTTCACGTTAAATCACTTATTAGAATGAAGCGGAAAATCGACTCGGTATTCTATTTTGTTTTCTCTCGTTGAAAATTCAAATTTCATCCTGCAATATCTNCCACCAGTACATTTGAATGTGGGTTGTGATGTTGTTATGGAGAACCACAGAAAATGTTCTTCTTCACGTTAAATCACTTATTAGAATGAAGCGGAAAATCGACTCGGTATTCTATTTTGTTTTCTCTCGTTGAAAATTCAAATTTCATCCTGCAATATCTATATTCATATGCGGACCTCCGACATAAAGGTAGCTTATGCACTGTTTGTGAGGTTATCGGTTTATGTTTGGAATGTGACAAAAGGGAGATGTGTCGAAAATATTGTGTGATCAAGTATTAAATGTCCGTGAATAGTTAAATTCGAAAAGAAAATATTTATTTTTCTCCGAGTGTAACAGAAAATGTTTTCATTCCGTGGAAAAAAATTCACTAAATTAAGTGACAGTGAAATGCGAACAATTCTGTGATTATTTAGGAAAAATTAGTAGGAGACGGTGGGATTAAATGGACACTTTGAACCCTTTCCAAAATGTTGATGTCTTATTGAAGTGCTGATGAAATAGATTTTTTTTTAAATTAAAGTACAGCCAGCCCCTTTGTAATAAGCCTAGACTGAGCCCAATGGATAAATTTGTTCCTTGGTTATAAATATTGAAATAAGAAGTCAGAAGAGTCCATTCCACCCAATGTTTCCCTAATATTTTTAAAAAAAAAAAAAAAACAAAAACAGATGTTTTCAAAAAGAATTCTTTGTGAACATTTTGTTCGACTATTCCTATAAGGAAATCAGTTCATCTCTCCACGAAATACAATCCATATAGGAATCATCAGAGCAAAAATTGAATGAGGAACCAAATCAAGTCAGAAAATTGTTAATAAATGATTAAAATTTGAAATTCGGTGGAGAGAATAAATCTGGAGTAGAACTGTTTATTTCCCTTCAATCGTCGATTCAAAAAATGTTCTATCTTATGAAAAATGAATCAGTTAAATTGAATTGAAAAGAACAAATTTCACCGGATGTAAAAACAGTCCTTGCTTATTTTGAAAAAAATAATGAAATCTGTCTAAAAACACAAAAACAAATGTTTTTGTAAAAAAATTGGGCCAAGAAAAAGTTTTTTTTGATTCCTACTGGGAAATCGATGTTTTTGAAAAATACATAAAAATAAAAAAGGAAGCCAAGTTAGGAATTTTGAATAAATAGTGATAGTGCACATTCAGGTTTCTATAAGAAAAATAGGTCTCAATGGAATAACTATTCTAAAAAAATTCTCCATGAAATAAAAAATTATTAGGAGCAGGACCAACGTTCTTGGCGCGGAGTTTTTCAATTCACTGTCTGTATCAATCTATTCCTCCATCCTTTAATCCGTGCCAAGGACATTGGTCCTGCTCCTACTGATTTTTATTTCATGGAGAATTTTTTAGAATACTTATTCCATTGAGAACTATTTTTCTTATAGAAACCTGAATGTGCACTATCACCATTTATTCAAAATTCCTAACTTGGCTTCCTTTTTTATTTCTATGTATTTTTCAAAAACTTCGATTTCCCAGTAGGAATCAAACAAAACTTTTTCTTGGCCCATTTTCTTTACAAAAACATTTCCCTATCCTCTTCAACATCTACGCAATCTCCCACGATTAGACCGAAGTAGCGGACCAAGCAGATCATCTGGCTAGCTGAGAGATGTAATGTCTTTTTATTTATACGATCGCTTGATATATAAGATGGCTTATTGCTTATTTCAGCTGTGGCATAAGAGAATCTCGCTATCCTAGCATTCATTCCTTCATAAGTAAATCGTTTCTTCTCTATTAACGTACGAATGATCCCGATTATAATATATTTCTGAACTCCCTCATTCAAATCATGTTTCAGATCATAACACAAATTTAATGTCAAGTGAAAGGATTCTAATTCATGCCAAATGCATTCTTCACGAATCCCAAAGGCATGTGAACCTTGTTCTTGTGCTTGATGTAAATCTGATTGATAATTCTCCTGATTCCTCAACATACTGTAATCAACTGTAGTTAACCTGTGCTGCGTCCTTGTGTGTACGGCAAGTTCTACACCAATAATTTGCACCGAACAAACGTACCAATCCTAGTGCTTCATGTACTGCAAGATTATCTTCGTTGAATATACCGATAGCAAAGTAATTGTCAGTGTTTATTGTAAGCTAAAAAAGTGTTGATTTTCGATGACAAAGACATTCTTCTTGCGCCTATTTGTTGATAACTACCACGTTAAAGAACAAACAATCTGTTTTGAGAGCTTTTGGAATGATATTTCAGCAGATACTCGATATTGTGACTGGTACAGTGTCGAGTGGAACAGCTGATTGGCAGTAGTGAGTTCGTCTCTGTTCCTTACATGAAAATCACACGCAGATGGCGCCACCTCCTTGACTCATGTCGCTATGAATACTGGTTCCACAACAGAGATAGCTGTCCCACTTTCACAGCCCCTCGTGTCGTTCGCCCAGTCACTCTCGCCTGAACTGTTTGAAATCGAAGGCCATAGTAGACTGAGGAATTCATTTAAAAAATGAATGATGATGACATTGTTTACACATTTGCGTAGAAAATTGGAACCGATCTTTAGATTATGCACTATTTTTTTTAACTTTTCAGTATTTTGTTTCTCAAGTAATTAATAATCAAAGGTGACCCACTGTAGGGCTTACCAGAAAAATCCTCGCAATTGCTAAACACAAAACAAAATCGAAAATTTCTATGTATCACCACTGATATACCTTAATTTTAGGAAGCATTAATTTTTAATTTTTAAGGGAATAATCCATTAAAATTATGTGAATTGTTCCTGAATTTTATTGGGAAATCCCTAAAATTTAATGTGAATACCACCAAAAATTAGAACTGGTGTCCCTAATTTTTAGGATTTTGTCACTGAGATTCAGTGACAAAATCCCTTGATTCTTGGATTTTCTCTCGTTAAATTTTAAAAAAGTGGCTTCCTAAAAGAAAGGACTCGATTCCTAAATTTTAAAACTTTTTTTTCTCAGTGTACCAATTCCATTGCTAGTAAGCTTCCGAATGGATCCGTAGCAATTTTCTATCCTTGTGACAGGCACACAACCATAACTATATCCTACCGGGTGTCTACAGGAAAATATTCAACCTTTTAATGACAAAGATTTATACAAAAGGTTTATAAATATCTCCGAAACTGCTCGGCTGGTTGCGCCTATCGAAAATACCAACCGTCAGTGTTGTAAGAGATATAACCATACCAAATTTCAACTTGCTATTCCCATTTCTTTTCAAGTTATCGTACGTACAAGAATGAAGAAATTTTGAAAACGAAAAAACCGGGATATCTCGGAAAGTTTGTATCAACGGATATATATTTTTTGATTGATCCAAATCAGGAGATGCGGTAGCGTCTCTCGCCAAGTACGCGCCCATAACAGAATGGGGCGCGCGCGAGAACCGACCGCATTCCTATACAGCTAGAGTAGGTCACGTAAAATTCAACAATTAATTACAGCGTAGATAATGCTTTCAGGACACAATTTTTTTTTTCTGAACATAATTTAACCGCCTCTCTAATATTAGAGAGAAAAAAAAATTGTTTACGCAAATTTCGATTTTTTAAAAACAGTCGCTTCAAAAGTTTGTCCGTCTCACATCTCACGAAAGTTTTGTGGATATTGTAGTGCGCGCACGGACGTAAGTCCGTGTGCTTCGAGAAGTGTGTATCCGTCGACTACGCTACGACTGTGCACAGCGTAAATGTGTGGTGTCTAATAAATAGGACGCTAATTGCAGTTTAGAGGCGCTGCTATTGCTAAAAAATATATGAAAAATATATATGGTGTGTAACATAATTTTGACAGATTTTTTCTTCGAGCTTAAAATAATATTTAAAATAGAAATATATTCGCGATCTTTTCTGGTTTTGAAAGGATCGGACAAAAGGTCTCAGAGCACGGAACGACAAGTCTATGTAAGTTACATAACCTTTCAGAATAGCAGAGTTTACGATGGCAAGTGATAAATAGCACATTCGGTACTGCATTTTATACGAATTCCAACAAGGAAAAAATGTTTCTGAAGCACGGGAATCAATGTGTAGTATTCTTGCTGCCGACGTTGTATCTTATGAAACGTGTAATTATTGGTACAAACGTTTTAGACGGGGCGATTTCGATCTGAGTGACCAGCCGCGTCCTGGACAGCCTCGAAAGTTTACAGATGCGGAATTGCAAGCTCTATTGGATGAAGACTCAACGCAAATGCAACAAGAGCTTGCAGCTCAATTAGGAGTCACCCGAACAGCTATTCCTAAGCGTTTGCGTCAAATGGGAAAAATCCAAAAACTTGGAAGGTGGGTCCCACATGTGTTGACCGAACACAACCTAGATCAACGTATGAGCACGTGCCTTTCACTGCTTGCCCGGCAACAAAAAAAGTACTTCTTGTGGAGAATTGTAACGGGTGATGAAAAGTACATTTTTTACGAGACTCCCAAACGTAAAAAGTCGTGGGTAGATCCCGAACAATCTAGTACATCGACGCCGAAACAGAACATCCACTTGAAGAAGATTCTCCTGTGTATCTGATGGGACATGAAGGGTGTGCTTTATTACTAACTCCTGGAAACAGGTCAGACGGTGACTGCGGAACGTTACAGCCGACAACTGAAGAAACTGAGTGAAGAACTTGGCCAAGAAAAGGCCATTTACTGGGCAAGAAAGCAGACAAGTCATAATGTTGTATGACAATGCTCGACCTTACGTTGCTCGCGCGACTCAGAAGACCCTCTTGAACTTGGGATGGGAAGTTCTCCCGCACGCGGCATATTCCCCAGACTTGGCCCCATCCGAGTATCACTTGTTCCGGTCTATACAGCACGCCTTAGTGGATAAACAGTTTAAAACGCTGGACAATGTGCGTAAAGTCGTCGATGACTTTATCGCCTCGAAGCCTACAAGTTTCTTTCGCGACGGCATTCGAATTTTACCTCAGAGATGGTGCAAGGTGACAGAAAACGATGGACAATTTTATTTATTATTATTTTTTTTACGGCCTCGGAGTCCCTTTTTCGGGTCCCATTCGGCACTCTATCCAACCCTATGCATGCGGCTGTGGATTCTACACTGTACTGCATTCGCACTTCTATAGAGCATAGAAGTAGCATGGGGAAACCACAGAAAACCCATGCCGGTACAGGCGGTTCCTCTATTAGCAACCTCCCGCTCGCCGGAGCCTTCCGTTGAAAAATTCGGTTCCACGGGGAATCGAACTAACAACCTTTCGCACACTAGACTTGCGTCTAATCCACTCGGCCACCCACGTCGGTAAACAAATCGATGGACAATATTTCCAAAATTAAGTTCGTTGTTCTCTATTTTTTATATTAAATAAATGTACTAAAAAATCTGTAAAAATTGAGTCATACTTTGAGGACCGAGAACATAACCTGTTCCAAACGATGTCAAATTCCGTTATATACCATACAAAACTAATATGGGCGGTAATTTTTTGTTTTTTTAACATTTCCTGAGATGAAATGTCATAGTAGGTATACTTTGAGGACTTATCTATAATGTTCAGTATGAGGACTTGTATGAATATCCATAGCATGGCTACTATGGGGACATATATGTTATATATGGGGTATTCTCCGTCAAACTGAACAGGCATTTTCCATGATCTCTCATAATGTCTCGCCAATTTTTCAGGGTGTTCTGTGACTTGAAAAAAGTATACTAAATTTTTTCAGAATTTTTGGGCCGCTCATTCTTCTCCTGCAATTAAATTCTCTTGTCTGATGAAAATACCTCATTTCTCCGGTTCTATGCGTTCAAAAATGATGATTCAAAGCAAAGAGTATTTTTTCCGATCTTCAAGGTGGAAGAATGATCAAAAATCGCAAATCATTAGAAGATCCATTTTATACATAAAAAAAAAGAGGGAAAAATTTTTTTTCCTCAACTTGGACACTTGTGTTATGTCGGGAATGATGAAATCTCGACTATAACATTGGTTGTCATGTGAAAATGACATGAAAAGTATGAAAACTTTTGAAATAAATTTTAATTGGCAAATGTTAGAAAACAAATCACTAGAGAGTTGAATAATAAGGTCCCCTTGAATTGAAGTTAATTATTCCCCAGTATTATCAATGGGAAAGTGTCTTGGCTGGAAACACAAGGCGTTAGTTTTAAATAAAAGAATTTTAAATCTGAACAATTATATTCTGAAATTTTGGTGAGTTTACAATTATAATGATGGTCGTACAACTTACGTGACCTTCTTCTCGTTGTGCTTGTACAGGTTTGTCGTTTCCTAATTCTAAAGTTATTCGTTTACAATAATTTCGTTTTAATTACTTTGAATGAATGAATAATAATTATTTGAGTTCCAAGATGTTAATTGAGTTCCGATATTTTCAGTTGGCAATATAAATTATCAAAGAATCATGAAAGATTCTATTCATTAACAAAAAGTCGTAGAATATTTTAAATAAGTAAAGTTACGAAAAACTCCACATTTGATTGTTACTTCAAAATTACTTGGGTCCCCACGTTAGGACTGAATGAATTTATCTAACTCAGAGAACGGGCGTCTCTGCTAATTCTAAACTTGTGACTATCGCACTTGTAGAATCGATGAAAGTAGCCAACTGAAGGGTTGATGAAGAACTGGAACGTGTAGTGGAACTGACTTTTTCCGCGTCGCGGCTCCCTTTTTATATTGAATCGAAAGTGTGTCATCAGGGGTGGAAGGTTCTAGAATCTTCCCCCTATTTTTACCATTGTCTTCTGGATTTCTTTGAATATTATTCGGGGATTGGTAGTGACGTTTCTCCTATCCCTTCATGGTGCTCGTTGATTGGTGATTAGGTGACATTAGGCCTTCTCATTTTCCGTTTGGAGTCGCGTAGTTTTTCCAAATTTTGTGAAGGGAATAGTCAACTATCTGCTTCCCCTAATTGACGTATCATAACTTGTGGTTATTTTTAGGCGTTTTTCCCCCAATTGAGTCATAGCATCACACTTCCGCTATATGGTCATTGTCCAGTTTAGTCACCCGCGAAACCTCTTAAACGGTGAGGTTCCGGGTTAGCCCCAAAACGTAGGTTTCACCCCATTCACATTCTCATACATTTTCAGAGGTGTTATTGATTTTTCTATTGCCAACCGGTAATGAGATTCACAGACATCTCATGCCTTTCTAATTTGTTAAATTGTAATATTTGATAGTTTCCACAATTTTAAAACAAGAAAATATTAATTCATTCATTCGTGATGTAATTCTACATGGATAATTTTTATGGGTGTCGTCTCTACATTTGATTGAGTTACCCTTTCCAATCTATTATTCCACCTTCTCTATTCCTACAAGGAACCTTTGGGATCTTCGCATTTGACTCTCTTTACAGATATGCGTTCATAAAAATAATGAAATAATGGTTATTCCATAGAGAAAATTATTTAGGAAAAATGGATTATAAAGCATTTTTCGACGGATGTCACACTTTTAATTTTTTTTTATATTTATTTATTTATTTTTTTAAATTTTTTTTTATGTAGTTTTTTAGACTTCTAGGACATCACAAAAAAATTTCAGAGTGGAAAGCCAAAATTCGGTAGCTCAGCGATAGGAAAAATTCAAGTCAATACAGCTCTTAGATGAGTTTTGTGGGAATATCTCCGCATCTAACGAAGGTTGCAAAGTTTTTATAATGACCTTGTTTGAAACACAACTAAAATTCCGGAACATTCTGGTCGACCATCGGTCTACTTCGAAAATCTCCGAGATCCTTTGGGTTATCAGTCATAAATGATCGAAACACGCGCGAATCAGTTTAGGCTTAGCCTCTCACCGTACAAGTCTATCTCGGGCAAATCACCTGTACAAGTCTTACATCGCACCTCACCGAGTACTGTAGCTTCTTGACCCTCATCTAGCTCACTAGTAATCAAGTACATCACCAGTCTTTGTAAGATCAACGTTTCGTTCAGTACATCACCACAATAATTAGTTAAACTTCAACTGAATTCAGTGATTCAACAGTATTAATTTCAGACAATTATCGGTTAATCAAAAGACTATCAACAGTGACAACTTACCAAAGAGTGTATAAATTATTAACGACGTGGTTCGATCCCACGAATAAATAGTGATATTTTTATCATCAGTGCCATCATTAATTTTCCAGCATCTCCCTCCACATTTTTCTCCCACATCCACCCTAAAGCTAGTTCCTCACCAAACAGACCTTTTATGTAGATCTCAATCCGCTCTACAAAAAATGTCCTAACGAAATGTTCGATATCTCTCTTAGATTTCGAGATATTCATTGAAAACTCCCCAGTAAGCAAAATCGATTTGGACTGTTTTACCGCTCAACTACTGAATTCATGACGTTGAAAAAAAACGTTTTGAGAAATGAATAATCGACTCTACAGCGTCATCGAATCACATTGTTTCTTATAAATTGCTCTTATTTTCGAATTTTCAATGATAAAAATATAATTAAATTCTTACAGACCTCTTCCATCATTTCTTTATTTCACATTTTCTCAACAGAAATTGAGAACTTTATCATTTACAACTTCATAATACTCAATTTAAGGAATTATTTTTGCATTTTGCTGTATGATGATCACCTTTTTCTTTTCCTGGATTGACGCGGCTTCTTAGGGAAAAGAGAAAACTCCGTAGAAAACGAATATCTTCTTAAGCACACATGATTTCCATCCTTCACCACAAATGAGTGGATCTTTTGGATGCCTGGGATGGGTTTTGTACTCTTGAACCTATCAGTGAGGTATTCAGCAGCTTTAAGCTGGTCAACTGTAGGACTGTACATGATCTTTGTTGTGTGAAAGTGCTGAACCGCCCATTCAAATAATACATGTACGTTTAGGATCTGATCTGCAGGGGATTTAGCTTGAAGGTTGGCTCGAGTAGCAGATCTCTTCAAATTTGCGCCAATACCATCACATGGTCCTTTGCCATGTGCAGTGGCAAAGAAATGCCACTCTGCACATATCTTGAAATCATTGACATGTTCCATCAAGTTTACAATAGTGAACCGGTTCTTGAAATCCTGGCCTGCTCCATCAGTGAAGTAAATAGCTTTAGTAACCTTGAATTTACTTTGCAAATATTGAAGTAACAATTTCTGGAACTCATAGACTGCAGCCGTATTGTGCTGACGATTATTTGATAAGATTGCAATCTAGAAATTGATTATCAAGTTTGTAATAATATACAACAGTGAAAATTGTAGCTTGATTATCCCTGCAATGAAATGATTGGATGGCATCCTGTGCCACGAAGGTATATCTCTCTGCAAAATCCATTCGAATAATGAATTCTCCTTCCTGTAATTTCTTTTTCCTGTAGTCCACGTATTCAGATTGTTGTTTGGCAATGAATGCGTGTGTTTTCAGCAGCACAGTTTTTTCACTCGAGCTTTCAACAAATGCATCACCGGTCAATACGTTCACTGTCATTGCTGCATGATCAGTCTCAGTCCATGAGTGATATTCTACTCAATCAATATCATTTTCATCAAATATTTCCTGAAAAAATTTTTTCAGAACCGTTGAGTCGGGATATTCTAGACATTTTCCCAAATGACACGGAGGTGTTGGTTTGTTGCAGGTGATAAGAGCCATCAAATCTTTGTATGACGACAATTTATGTGCTGAATTCTCAGTCTCGGAAAATCTAAAGCATCCATCATGAGTTTCAAATTCTCATAGTATACACAGAGACATACACAGTGTGTCCCGTATTTTCCAGCAAAGACACATTGCTCAGCTCGAAATTTTGCCAACGTCGACAAACCAACTTCTACATTGGGATGAGCTAACAAAAATAATCGGACTAAATCCTCCAAATTACAATACTAAGTCTTCCAATTTACAGACAACGTTTCTGTAAATGTAATCATTATGCATCGGGCTATTTAACTGATAGGAAGTCTTTTGCACTACCTAATAGTTTACTCTTTGAATCATGCTTATAAAAAGCCTTAATGGTATCAACTGTGTTCTGGTCCATTCTCCTACCAACACGTGGCTGAGGAGCTCTTAAAATTGCTTTATGATCGACTAAGGTTTTGGCTTCCTTCACCATCCATCGAGTAGTATTGAAAAAATGAGCAGTCGTCCTGATAGTCCAACTCTTGAGAACAACTGAAAGCATCAAGTATTTCTCCACTTTGCTCATCTTGGGGTCTGAATATCTCTCCTGCAATTGTTTCAACATTTCTTCTCCAGCTTGTGCGAAGCTGATGCTTTTCTTATCATCGACATAATTGCCGTAGACTTTGGGTTGTTGGGGAGCAGTGGGACAGTACGTTTCATCACTTGCGTTCGTTGTTTGACTGAGGGTTGTTGAGGAACTGATTATTGTTGACTGTGATCTTACGAGAGATTGTTGATTGGCACCAGATAGTTGGGACAAAGATACTTCTGATAGACCAGACAAGAGTTTCTCCATCTGAGGATAATAAGTGGGTGCCTCAGGTTCACCGATAGATTTCTCTGTTACGGGTTCATTTTCAGGTACGACACATAATTCATCCACAGGTTCACTCACTTCAATTTCTTCAACGTTTGATTCATCCTGGGCTTCGTTACTGTCATCAGTTTCATCAACCGTAATAATCCGCAAAACACTACTCGGTAATTTCCCCAGTAGTTGCCGACAACCACTACAAATTTTAGCACCTTTCAGTGTAGGAACTTCGGCAATCAAAGTATCGGATGGTTTACGTAATGCTTTTTAACAACATGGTTTGCCAATTTTAAAGGATTACAGTATCTATCACGGAACTTCACGATACTTATAATTTTTCAGAAGTAAAACGAAACAATTGATACCTCTGGACTTGACCACACTTTTGAGTCGATGTTATTGTACGTTAACTGGAAGACATTTGAGGTTATGTTACTGATATGCCAGTGCCCATTTTCAATGAACTACAGGCAATTAGGCGCCAAATTCGGAGAAGACAAAGACAAAGTGACATTCATCGGGTGGAGCATTATCGAGTCGAGGTGCGAAGTAGCTGTTGGCGTCCACGGCGTCGCTGAGAGGCATCGTTTGGGGTCTGTACCGTGAAAATCATCGTGTGCTTATCTTGGGAATCATCGAGGCGAACCATCATGATAATCATCAGCGGAAATCATCGGGAAGTTATCTGTGGAAATCATCGGAGGATCGTCATCGGAACGTCAGGAAATCATCGTGGAGGTGCATTATCAGCTCGGACGGGAGCGTCATCGTGGGGTATTGGCGTCGGTCGAGCGTCGTCAGTGGCCGTTTTCGCGCCGTTTCTCTGCGCTGTCAGCCATCTTAAATCTCGCAGTTGTGTGGGTCGGTTGGACAGATTGGCTGATTATCGGTAGAGGTAACTGATTTTGTTATCGTACGTGGATATTGAGTTTTATCATCTGTCGGTTGATTATCTTGCACAATGACTCATTGTCAGATGTTGTTATATTGGCAAGGCTCATCATCTGTTAATTTCAGAGGCAATCACTCCTGCAAGGGTTGATAACAGGATGCGCTCATTGAATCTGAAATGGAATAAGTATCAGGAGAATCACAATATACTGTGGAAGGGTAAGTACACATCGAAGCCTGATGTCCAGAAAGCCTTCTGCGAATATAGCTATTTCAGAGATCGTGAGTACCAGGCTACTGAGGAGAATTATTGATCGGCGCTTGAGAAGATGCAGGCGCTCAAGTATGCAGCTGACGCTGTTAAGCCTCCTGGTCAAATGCCATAGAAACCAGCAGTGGTTCCTCAGCAGCAATCACGCCATGCACCTACGCTCAAGATGCCCAGACTTGAGATTCCTATGTTCGACGGGGATCTTTCGAACTGGGTGAATTTTAAACAAATGTTTCTGGAGGCCATGGCTATGAATCCTGGTCTTACATCGGCGCACAGGTTGTTCGTTCTGAAGAATCACATAGCAGGGAACGCTGAGAAGAAACTGAAGAACTTTGCACTCGAGAGGGCGAACTACCAAGCAGCCTGGGACTGTCTGGTGAATTATTACGACAATGAGAGGGCTCTGGTGAACGTGTCGTTGTCGCTGCTTTTTAATGCTGCTCCTATCACTAAGGACTCAGTGGAGCCTTTGGAAAAGTTGTATACAGATGTTGAGCAAGCTTTGGGTTCTCTAGGGGCTCTGCAGAGACTAGTTAATCAGTGGGGCGATCTGCTGGTGTATATTGTGATCAGGAAGCTGAATAAATCGACTGTCGAGGAGTGGAAACGGTTCCTTGGAGCATCAACGAAGCCTCCGAAGTGGAAGGATGTTAAGAGCTTTTTGTTGGAGAGGATCAGAATACTCACGTCGTATAAGGCTGACTATGATCCAGCATCAGCAGTTGCAGCATCGAGTAATTCATCAAATTCGAGGAGTCATGCGTCTGGTGCTCAGAAACATCACGTGAATAATCAGAATCCTTCCCGAAAGTGTGGTCTTTGCAACGAGGATCATTATCTTGATGGTTGTCCTGTCTATCAATCTCTGACGTCACACCAGAGGGAGGATAAGGTTATTGAGTTGAAGCGATGTTTCAACTGTCTCGGGAATCATCGAAAGGACAGATGTCTTTCAAGGAAGAGATGTCAGAAATGTGGAGAAAAACATCATACGTCGATCCATCATTCTTCAGAGGACAGACAGCCGTGGGTTCAAAGAGGCAGTCAGCCAACATCAGGAGGTTCTTCTGCTCAGGAGCGTAGCTTCAATCCAGCTTCTGACCATCACGGCCAGCTTCGCATGCCGTTAGTCAGGAGAAATCAGTAGGAACATCATCAGCGATTCTTGCGACTGCCATCGTCAAGGTCAAGTCGAGGTCTGGTGAGTTGATTGAGGCAAGGGCTTTGATTGATCCTTGTTCACAGGTGATATAGCTACGCAGTTTCTGGAGTTGGCGGAGGGAGTTCGTATGCTGCTAGCGGAATTATTTCTGTGGAGTTGTTCTCTCGCTGGGAGCAACCTATTTGCGTTGTTAAGATGATCATTCTGACGCATTTGACGGACTATGTACCTAGAAGAGAGGCTTATCGAAAATGGTCTGTGCTTGATGGGCTTGAACTTGCTGATCCAAACTACAGCAGCAGCAGAAGTATTGATATTATTCTGGGAGTTGACGTGTACCATCAAATCATCCAGTCAGGGTTGAGGCGTGAGTCTCTGGAGCAGCCGATAGCACAGCAGACTTCTTTGGGTTGAATCATCTCTGGGAAAATTCTGGTGGAGAAGGAGCTGGAGGATCAGGTGTCGAGTTTCCGTATTTCCTGATCGTGAAATGAGTGTTCTCGTCAAGGGCTTCTGGGCTCAGCAGGAGGTGTTTTCTGATAGGTCTGAAGAGATGGATTCTGAGGAGGTTAGCTGTGAGGAATATTTCAAGAGCACTTTTTGAGGGTTGAGAGCGGACGTTACATCGTCCGATTGCCATTCAAGTCATCACCGGATCAGCTTGGAGATTCTCGAGGTCTGGCTTTGAAGATTTTGAACAGAGCTACATCGGAAATATCGAGAGTTCCTGGAGGAATACGAACGTCTTGGGCACATGTCTAGGGTGGAGAATAGAGATGGCAATTCTTCTGGTATTTATTATCTTCCTCATCATCCAGTTGTGAGAGAGTCAAGTCTGACCACTAAATTGAGAGTAGTTTTTAATGGTTCAGCGAAGATGTCATGTAGGGTTTCCTTGAATGATTTGCCCCACGAAAGGCCTAAACTGCAGGCAGAGATTTTTGGTGTCATTTCACGATGGAGGAGACATAAGTATGTGTACTCTGGGGACGTGACTAAGATGATTAGACAAATTCTCATTCATCCCGACGACCGAGATTACCAGAGAATTTTGTGGAGGGAGGATTCAGGGGAGATTGTTGAGTATCAACTGAACACTGTGAGGTATGGCACCAGATGAGCACCATTTTTGGCGAGGTGGTTTTGCATACAACTTATATGGACGATGTCCATGGGGGATCGAGCACGATTGAAGGCTGTAGAAAGCAGATTCGTGAGGTGAACAGTATGTTCGGAGCAGGAGGGCTGCCACTTCAGCAGTGGACAGCGAATCAGTCTGAGTTGCTGCTCGATATTTCCAGTTCTGTGAGTGATTCATCAACGCATCTTATCGACAATCAGGAGTCTCATCGAACTCTGGGATTGAACTGGGACTCTGCGCAGGATTATTTTTTCTTTTCACGCAAACCTCAGTCTGATTTTAAGATTCTCACTAAACGTTTTATTCTGTCTCAGGTAGCTCAGCTCTGTGATCCGTTGGGCTGGGTTGCTCCCTTTGTCGTTAAAGGGAAGTTGTTGATTCAGGACCTGTAGAAGTTGCAGCTAGGATGGGATGAGCAGCTGGGAGAGGAGGTCGAGCAGCGTTGGAATCAGTTTGCTCAGGAGATCCAAGATCTGGAGATGATTAAGGTACCTAGGCACTTCAACATGAGTGACTCTACTGAACGTGTAGAACTTCATGAGTTTGCTGATGCTTCTGGTACTGTCTATGGAGCTGTGGTATATCTTAAGGTTTTTGATGTTGATGGCACTGTGAGTATCAGTCACGTATCTTCTAAATCCAAGTTAGCACCTATCCGTGATGGGGGGAAGGTTAAAAGGTCGAGTTCGATCAAGGTCACGATTCCCAGGCTTGAGCTTATGGCTACATCGCTGCTGGCTCGGCATGTCGTTTCAGTGAATAAGGCTCTTTGTGTGGATAACTTGTCGATTCATCTGTGGACAGACTCGTCGGTGGCGCTGCACTGGATTAAAGCGGATGCTGCAAAATATAAGCAGTTCGTGAAGAACCGGGTTGAGGAGAGTCAAAGACTGGTGCTCAGGCTTGCTGGCGACATGTTCCTGGGGAGTATAATCCTGCTGACTTGGTATCAAGGGGAGTATCGAGTAAGAAGTTAGCTAGGAGTCAGCTATGGTGGAATGGTCCACAATGGTTAGCTGAGTCAGAGTCGTGTTGGTCGGAACGGAAGTTTTTGGTAGATGAGGCTGAGCATCACGAGAGGAGGAATGTATCAGTGCATTCAGCCTCTGAAGCTAAGACTTATCAAGTTTGGGACGTGATGGAGCGCTATGATTCATTGAAGAAGCTGCTGGTGGTGACTGCCTGATGCCGTCGAGTGCTTCTGGTGAAGCAGGATAAAATTTTGAGAAAATCCACAGGTGAGGGAGTTCTAGAGTTCAGAGATCGGATTCCACAGCCTCGTGAGATCGAGGATGCGAGGATTTTTTGGATTAGAGAGACCCAGGCTGAGGGTTTTGCTGAGAATGTCACGAGTCTAAGGGAATCGAAGTGTGTGGCTCGGGCGAGCCCTCTGTATCGTCTTGTGCCTTTCATCGACAGTAGAGGCATTATTTGCCTGACTGGAAGACTGCAAAAATCTTTTCTTGAGAAGGACTTTAAGCATCCAGCAATTCTGCCTTCTCGCTCAAGGTTCACGGAGCTAGTTTTGCAACAAATCCATCCTCAGACTTTTTATGGTGGGGTCCAGTTAATGTTAGCGACTTTGAGGAGGAGGTACTGGATCTTGAGAGGAAGAAGACCAGTCAAGAGCGTCATTTATCGCTGCGTAACTTGTGCTCAGTTTCGTGGAGAAGCTGCGAAGCAGCTTATGGGGCAATTGCCGCTGAGGAGAATCACTCATGCTCGCCCATTTCTTCATAGTAGAGTCGATTATGTTGGACCTCTGACTTTGCTGACTTGGAGAGGCCGAGGTGCAAAGACTTTCAAGGGGTTTCTGGCTATCTTCGTTTGCTTCACTACTTCTGCCGTCCACATCGAATTGGTGAGCGATTATAGCACTCAAGGGTTTCTAGCGTCTTATAAAAGATTCACAGCTAGACGTCGCATCTGTTCTACGATCACAAGTGACTGTGGAACTAATGTTGTTGGAGCAAACAAGGCGTTGAGGCTGCTGTTTGATGCTGCAGGGAAAGAAGCTAATGTTATCGCTCATAGCCTTGTTAAGGATGGGACTAAATGGATGTTTAATCCCCCGGGAGCTCCTCATCATGGTGGAAAGTGGGAGGCTGCAGTTCGCTCTGCTAAATTTCATCTTAAGCGTGTGATTGGAGACACTAAAATGACCTATGAGGGACTGTCTACTTTGCTGACCCAGGTGGAGGCTATTCTTAACTCTAGACCGCTCTGTCAGCTGCCTGACGATCATGAGGAATTTTCTGTGCTGACTCCTGGGCATTTCCTGATCGGTTCGGTGCTGACGACTGTTCATGAGCCTTTGCTGAGGCATCTACCTATCTCTAGGCTGTCCAGATATCAGCATATCCGTCAGATGACAGAGAGGTTCTGAGAGCTCTGGTCGTCTGACTACATCCAGAAGTTGCAGGAGATCAACAAGTGGCATAGGCCATCAGCAAACCGTGAGCTGGGGGCTTTGGCGTTGCTTACAGATGAACGTTTGCCACCTACGAAGTGGCCCATAGGGAAGATCGTCAAGCTCCATCTTGGAGACGACGGATTATGTCGAGTGGTTACGGTAAAGACTCAGTCGTCTACTGTTACGAGGCCGATCGTGAAGGTGTGCCCACTCCCAGTCAAGATCATGTCGGCTGAGGTGGATGGAGATGATAAGCTCGATGGTGCTGACTAGTTGGCTGTTTTCGTTAGTCAGAAGCTTGTGATCGGGGTATCATTGTTTTGCTTATTGTTTCATTTTGTTTTGTATTTTGAGTTTTTGTTGCAGAATCATTTTGACAATCGCATTCCCAAAGGGGGAGAAAATGTTACCGGATTGACTACATTCTAGTTTATTAAAAGGCCACATGCTGGCATTTAGCGACCTGATCAGTCATTGATTTCTTTATTGACACTTTTGAATAATAGTTACGCGTTGGGAGCGCTTCGCTCTCTGTTCGCTTGAGATCTCCAACGAAAACACGTGCATCAGAAATACAGTCCATTAAATATCGAAGGTTTTTGTATTAAAGAGGTATTTTTAATTACGTACAGTGCAACACAAATGTTTGAAACTCAGCTGTGGAATAGTCAGTGAATTCTGAATAAACGATTGTTATCGCTAAATGTGTTTCCAGTGATTTAACCTCAATGACTCCTATCCGGATCCAGTTACATAGGCTAATAGTGGGAAAACATTTAAATTCCAAAGGTTGTTCAACAAATTTTCCAACTACGTCCTGGTAAATCACAATGCACGCACATCTAGTATCTTGAGTGTATTCTGACCTACCAGCCAGGTCTTTCCCACTCAACGCAAATCTGTCAATTCTTCATCTTAATAAAAATGTCTTTCTTTTGCCCTTGAGTATTTCGCAGAGATGACAAACATTTTGTGCCATTAAACTTGAGAATAGTGTCAAAGGTGCGTCAAATCTGGATTTCACGATACCAGACAGGTTACAATCTTCTCGCCCAGGCGATCCACAGCCTGTTTCTCCTTTTCCTTTTTGAAAGGCATCATTTTTGCGCAGCTAAGGTATCTTTCTGTAGTATGTTGAGATTTTAGATATAACATCTCTATACTGTTCGTTACATTCAGAGAGTTTTATAGCTGCGACTCTTTATAAACACAGGCCTAACGGATTATATTGTCTTATAGCCATCTTGGAGTCGATACAGCTGATTCTCAACTTACATTACTAATTATACAGTAACTCCAGCTGCTGTGAGAAAACGAGTAAGTCTCGAAAGGTTTAGAAGTACGATTTGTACATTTCTATAATTGCCGTTGATCATAGCTTTTTTGTCAAAGTTCTATTGAAAATGGTTTAGTCAATAACCATTCTTTGTGTTCATTAACATTCGTCTTTAAACTCTTCAATATTCACATTCGTATTAAATCTGGGGTTTACTAAAAAAAAAAACAAAAGAAAAAATTGGATGATCTCTGAACACCTACAAGTTATTAAAATCTCGAAGACGAGGCTCGAATATAATGGTACGATCAAACGAACTTATCTGTAAGTGAAGTTCGATCGTGATTATATGAAGAGCCTTGTCGACAGATCCAGTCCCTCTCAACTAGCTTTCCCAAACCCGTCCAATTTTTTCTACACTATTGCTTAACTTTAAACTCATGATAAGATGGCGAGCCCTCACCGCCGACGTGCCACAGCCAACTTTTTCTATGGTCTCTGAGGGCGTGTGGCTCCATCTAGCCGCAGGCGGGCTAGTATAAGTTATTAAAATCTCTCGACGAGGCTCTTCATATAATCACGATCGAACTTCACTTACATGTAATTTTGTTTGATCGTACAATTATTACCGGAAAGCAGAAATGTTGTTTCTCTAGAGAGAAACAACATTTCTGTGTCAAGTGCTAGAACTATCAACTAATTAGAATTAGTTGATAGTTCTAGCACTTGACAGTTATGATATTCACTTTCGGATATNAAAAAAAAAAACAAAAGAAAAAATTGGATGATCTCTGAACACCTACAAGTTATTAAAATCTCGAAGACGAGGCTCGAATATAATGGTACGATCAAACGAACTTATCTGTAAGTGAAGTTCGATCGTGATTATATGAAGAGCCTTGTCGACAGATCCAGTCCCTCTCAACTAGCTTTCCCAAACCCGTCCAATTTTTTCTACACTATTGCTTAACTTTAAACTCATGATAAGATGGCGAGCCCTCACCGCCGACGTGCCACAGCCAACTTTTTCTATGGTCTCTGAGGGCGTGTGGCTCCATCTAGCCGCAGGCGGGCTAGTATAAGTTATTAAAATCTCTCGACGAGGCTCTTCATATAATCACGATCGAACTTCACTTACATGTAATTTTGTTTGATCGTACAATTATTACCGGAAAGCAGAAATGTTGTTTATCTAGAGAGAAACAACATTTCTGTGTCAAGTGCTAGAACTATCAACTAATTAGAATTAGTTGATAGTTCTAGCACTTGACAGTTATGATATTCACTTTCGGATATTGAATAAATGAAACTGGAAAAAAGTCCTTGTATACGGAAAAAAGGTATGAATAAAATCAGGTGTGCCACCGGTATTTTCGCGGGAGAGTTCATAAGATGAATGAACTCCGTCATTTTCTCTGTGCTGAACCAAAAAATATCCTTGTCTCCGTCAATTATACGAAATTTCTACAGGATTGAATATACGGTAAAACTCTTGAGAAAACCGGTAAAATCACTGGGGAACGCAAGAAATTATTGAATGCGACGAAATCAAATCCCTTCGAGGCTACAGAAATTACAAATAGGGGGTTCGGGACAAAATGGATCGATTTGAAGTTGAAAAAAATATTTGTATCTCAGAAACAAATTCATGAGTGTAGTCAACAAACCACACAAGCCCCACAAAGAAATTTTCAAATTTTCTGAAGGTCAAACGTTACGGGGATCAAAAGTGGATGGTTAAATTTCACGAGAGTCAAAAGTCAAGAGGGTTATAAGGAGATGGTCAAATTTTCTGACGGTCAAATATCACGAGGGTCATAAGAAGATGATCAAATTGCACGAGTATCGAACGTCACGAGAGTCACAAGAGGATGGTCAAATTTCACGAGAGTCAAACGTCACGAGGGTTACTGGCAGAGGATGAAGTTTCTTGAGGGTCAAACATCATCAGGGTCAAAAGGGGATAGTCAAATTTGACGAGAGTCGAACGTCACGAGGGTTACAAGAGGATAGTCAGATTTGACGAGGGTCAAACGAGGGTCACAAGGAGAACGCCATATTTTCAATTTCTAAGGACCTCACATGGAGGATTCAATAAATTTCAATAATCAACACCATGATCCTTCTTACAATTGAGAATCTCAGATTGTGACTTATGACTTTTGAACATTTTGATATGTTTAGGCATCGTATTCCCTTAGGATCCTTGCGATGCATGACTCCTTCATAAATGCTCATCCCCTTGTGATGTTGGACCCTCGTAAAAATCACGTTTCCTTTATCTTCATGAAAATTGACCGTCTCCTTGCAACTCTCGTGACGTTTGACTCTCGTGAAATTTCACCATCCATATGACCTTCGTGACGTTCGACTCTCGTAAAATTTGATCGTCCCATTGTGACACTTATGCCGTTTGATCCTCGTCAAATTTGATTATCTCTTTGTGACCCTCGTGAGGTGTGACCCTCATGACGTTTTCTTCTCGTGAAATTTGACCATTCTTGTAACCCTCGCGACTTTTGTCCCTCGGAAAATTTGACCATCACCTTTCGACCATCGTGACCTTTAACCCTCGAAAAATTATATGATTTCGTTGTGACCCTCGTGTGGTTTGACTGTCGTGAAAGTTGACCATTCTCTTGTGACCTTCGCGACGTTTCACCCTCGAAAAATTTGACCATCTCGTTGTGATCTTTGCGATATTTGACTCTCGGGAAATTTGACCATTCTGTTGTGACCCGCGTAACGTGATAATTTGCTTCTCTTACAATCATGTGCGTATTACTCCATCAGGAGTTTACTGTAATTGATTAAGAAGAGTTCCGAGAATTTTCGGAATTTTCACGATTGAACACGAGACATTTCCGAAACAGTCTACAATTGGATCGTTTCACCAATTCTTCATTAATATGGATGTCAAATCGGATTTCTCCCGATTTTCCCCGAGGTGCATTCGTCGTAGGAATCTTCGGGAAAAATCTCGTGATCGCAAGACTACTTCCGACGATTTTTTCCGTGTATCTGTGTAAGCACTCATGGTCATGATTTGAAATTTTCCACTGCCTTCAATATTGAATAATCGAGTACAAGTATGGTACACTCTTCCTATCTCATTGTAAGTAATTTCTGCTTATTATGTTTATTGATAACGCGTCACAATTACCAAAATGGAAGTTTTTATTTTTGAATAATTCAGTCCACGATTTTCTCATCACACTGTCTGTAAAATGGTGTTTGATTCAATAATTTTTAAAATTTTCAAAATCATCAAAATTTTCAAAATGCCAGGGTCGACCCAATTTTCGAGAATAATTCAAAAACTAAAAGTGGCATCGGCACTATCTTCTAACTCGATCTGTATAATATGGAAATGAATATTTCTACCCAGATTCATTCGATTCGGATAATTGTTTTTTATCGTGGCAAGACTGAATTGGTCACATGCATACATACGCACACACATACATACATACATACGGACATGCTCTAAAAGCATCATATTCTGATTCCTGAGCCCAAAATTGGTTATCCTAACAGAAAAAACTGGAAACTTGTATTCTGAGGATTACAAGGTTTCCATTCAGAAACAATATTCTTGTAAATGTTGAGATTTACTATACAGTAAGGAAGTATTTTTTTTCCGAACTCTTTGGGTCAAATTTTTGAATTTTCAAATTTCCTTTGCAACATTAAAAAAAAATAGTCTCGTAAAGTTATACTCAGATGACGTAGCGTAATCTGAAACGTGGAGATTTATACTTCCCTGAAAAAGTGTTTTTTCAAACTGTTTGGTCCAAATTTGAAATTTTGTAATTCCGTTGAAAAATTGAAAAAAATAGTCTCGTGAAGTTATACTCAGACGACCCAGCGTAATCTGAAAAGCCAACATTTACTACCCCCTCAAATCTTCAGAGGCCTAACCTAGCGTCAATTCTGAATGGTCAAACTGAGGATCAAAACTTGTTCCCAGTCGTCAAGAAAACTCTCTCTCCCCTTCCGGCCATAACTGACGGCAAGAATGGCCATGGACATTCGAGATCCTAGTTGTTTGACGTGGCCATTCCATGGTCGTCCGGACTGTGGCTACAGATTTTATCGTACACCCAAAAAAGTCGGTCTGAATCAGAACGAAAATTTGGTCTGAATCAAGTCGGAGTGAATCATGCCGGGAATCGACTTGGTTAATGTCAAATTGACGGTATGAATCAAGTCGGACTCGGACAAATGCAATCCGCAATACCGGTCTATTTCAAGTCGATTTTCGACTTGATACAGACCGACTTCGGTTTGATTCAGGTCGATTTTTCGGTTTGATTCAGACCGATTTTTCGGTTTGATCCAATTCCATTCTTTAACTTAATTGATCAAAGGTTTTCATCACTGCCGAGACGTTTTTATACGCGGCGGTGTAAAAGCGACATTATGTTAACGGGTGAGGATTCTAAATCGGGGCTTTATGTAGATTTGATATATTGGGGTGGTGGTCTTATATATGGGAGGGAGGGGGGTGAATTTTTCAAAAATATCTCGTAAACTAAGGAAGACAGCAAATTTTCAGGAAAATTTGGGGGGGAGGGGAGCGAGGGGTGCATTGAGAATTCTCAACCGAAAAAATTGAGTTGGTGAATTTTTAAAATATATCTCCGAAACTGAAAGGAGATAAAGAGGAGATTTCTTACAAAATAGGGGGATTCTCAATTGTGTTTTTCAATTTGTCAAAATTGGAAATTTTCAAAATTTTCAACATTCATTGGAAATTGTGGAAATTTTTGAAATGTTTGAAATTTTTGACGATTACGAAAATTTTTAAATATTTTAAAATCTGGAAAATTCCTAATTTTGACAAATTGAAAAAAGAATTAAGAACCCCCCTTTTTTTGTAAAAATTCGCTATCTCCCGTAGTTTTGCAGATATTTTTGAAAAACTCATCGACTCAATTTTTTTGGTTGTAAATTGTTAATGCNGCCCCCCCCCCCCCAATTTTCGTAAAAATTCGCTATTTCCCTTAGTTCCAGAGATATTTTCGAAAAACTCATTTAATTTGAAAAACAAACTCACTATTACTCACTATTTTCAAAAACAACCCCCCCTCCGCCTCTTTGCAAAATTCCCCCTCAAAAACTAAAACAAGTTTCTAGATTTTAGAAAATATTTTTTCCAAATTAATATTTTTTTAAGTATATCTTGGTTTAAAATTAATACCCATTTTAATCATTGATTTTGAACGTTTTTTTTTTCTAATACTTAGAAACTTTTTTCTAAAGCTAACTCACTTTTTCTTTCTGCGTAAGGTATAAGTCGACTCATTTCGCTCGAATTTTTTTTTCATATCAGAATCAGGCGATTCAACTCGCAAGATAATAGTTGAGAATGAAATTCAGGACTTATTCCGTTTTTCACTTGAATAAAAATATAGTTAATTTTTCTTCTCAAATCGTTTATAAGGGATATGTAACGCAAGAGGTAGAACCGTTTTCCATCAATAACTCATATTCGGAAAAAAATCGACTTATCACCCTTCACCGCTTCGTGCCTGAGATCATTTGGATTTATTAAATATTATGATTTTTCAGTTTCGTTTTGCAGAGGTACTAATATGGAGAATTTCATCCCCTAATTACATAGATTCCAGAAAATTTTTGCCTCAAAACAATCCTCTTTTCATTGATCAATTTAATTGATTTATTTTCTAAAATTAAACTTTTTTTTTCTACATTTTATCCGAATGTAAGTTACAAATTGCAGATTCTAGAATCTAGAAAAAAAATTCTTGAATATGCATTTTTTTCTCTGTGCTCATGATTTTTTTTACCACGAATCGAATTGTCATAAAAAAACTAGTAAACTCTCCATGAAATGTAGCTTTTCAATTTTCAATGTCTTTGGCTGTGAATCCGGAAAGCACAATCCCCCTCCCCGCCCCAATTTTTCAGTAAAAATTTGCTATCTCCCTTAGTTTTAGAGATATCTTTGAAGAACTCATCGATGAGCTAAGTCCACTACGGGAGGGCTCTACATCGAGAGTTTAGTATAGTCTACCCCTTCCTATAAACCCTGTCACTTAAGATACTTAAGATAATTTTTTTTGAATTTTACATGTTGTTAAATGCAGTTTCATCGTTTTTAATTTTTTAAAAAACAACCACTCGACATTTTTTATAAAAAAAAACAGTGTAGAAATAGTGTCATGTCACATAAAGATTTTATTTTTTTTTAATTTTATGACTCCACGTGTAGATGTATTTATTCACTTTAAAATTGTAGAGGTCTCCATGTGTTCATAATTGTTTGTTTTTTAATAGAATTGGCATAGCTCCATTCGGAAGCTTACTGCCAATAGAATTGGTAGAAACGAAAAAAAAAATTATAATACACTGTAACGAGGCATATTCATTTATTTTTTCTTATTTTTCTACATATTTTTTCCCACTACACACTGCCCCCTAAAATGTAAATCCCGCCACCGTTGGATATCCCTTCCCTCACTNTGTGACGAGGCATATTCATTTATTTTTTATTATTTTTCTACATATTTTTTCCCACTACACACTGCCCCCTAAAATGTAAATCCCGCCACCGTTGGATATCCCTTCCCTCACTTTTCCCCTCATCGCCCCTCTACCCCTGCCCCTGGACATCACGAAGACATCAGCCGAAGGAAGACATCAGTTCCGGCCCCACCCGATCAATTGGAGAAGCCATCGCCTCCTGGAAATTCCCCATACTAGACCCCCGAATATTCAACACCAGCAATAATCCCTTGCGAGACATCCCTGGATTGTGGTCATCATCACCACTCACCCGTGCTGATTGGTCCCGATTCCTCCCGAATTAAAACCCGAAGGACATCGACACCTGACGAACCCCCACGAATCGCGAAGGAAAAGAAGAGACCGTCACTCGTGCATTAGCTGCCCCGTGAGTCGCCACGTGCCCCGAAAGTAGTAAT
>NW_021680721.1:37842-56826 GCF_001412515.2 Diachasma alloeum
CATTTTCCCTCTTGACCCCACAATATTACCCTTCATACCCCCCAACGGTGAGCCTACACTCTTTGTTTCTTCCCCATTTAGTTATTCTTTTTATATTTAGTTGCATTCCCTCGATACGACTAGCTTCTCCCCTTTTTCTGCATTAGAGTCACTCCCCTTTTTACGTGTACAAAAGTTGCCTGGCCTTACCCATAACCCTAGATCCAAGTAAAAGGCATTTCTAACGTCTTACGACGATCTAATATGTAAATTAATAGAAATATAGATATTTAGTTAATTTTACCCGTCATTTGTCCTCATTATTTAATCGGCCTAAATCCCTTTTTTAGGAAATAATATTAATTAAATATTGAAAGGTCACAACACAAAGAAATAACCGGATGACATCTATCAAAAAGGCTCCGTTATTCTCATTGGTAGGATTAAAATTCCGGAAGGCATGCAAATCTGTAGAAACAGGATCATTGCATGCATAATTAGAAAGGCCCAGTTTACCGCACGCAAAAAAAAAATGTTTAGTTTATTTTGAGATGATTTTTTGATTTGTTGTTGCGACTGAAAGCGATTATTCGAAGAGTTATGACAAGAATTTTGAACCTGGATTTCATGTCATTCAAATTCGAAGAAAAATTTAGATTTTTGTAAATAATATCAGTGATGGATCATGTTTTTCAGGTTCTTTTCATACTCATTGAAATTTTCCGTCTTTTCTGCAATTCTCCCTGCTCTTATTCTCTTATTCCATTTTATTTAAACGTGTTTGATGGGGAAAAGTTACGACATCGATCGCAGTGTCTGTCATACCTACGCATTTTTTAATCGTAGTTGGAAGTAAGTCGAGAATACTTCCGGTGACCACCAGCCGGAACATAAACGCGCTCGACCATTGCTGGCTATGACCGCTGCCTTATACAAAATAGAAAGACAAACCATCGAAACCAAATGCTCATTGGCGTGGAAAAACTAGGAATAATATCTGATTTTCTGGTTATTCATATTGAGAATAATCCCGTTTCCCCTCTTACCTCATCTGAATCCCATTCAATCATTTCCTATGACGTCACTAAAATATGGAACGCAATACAAATTCCCTTCCTGAATGTAAAAAATGAATGTCGTAAGAAGGATGGTGGAACTCAATATGTATCACAAATTTGAAATGAAGAAATGGCTACGAGCCAGATAGCTCAGTTGGGAGAGTACCCGATGCATCATCGGAGTCCATCCAATCATTTCCTATGACGTCACAAAGATGTGAAACGCTATATAAATTCCCTTCTTCAATGTAAAAACTACAAAATAATACAGAAAGACAATTCATTGAAACCAGGAATAATATCTGATCATTAGGAGCAATTTTTTGAAATCTTGTGTTGATCTGATCATCAGTATCTATTTTTTGAAATTTTGTTTTCCTCGTTATGTTTTTCAAAAAAAGTTGGTGCTTCGTGGGGATTTTTCATTCGAGTTTCACACGTGTATCTATACGATACATGACCTTGAGATCTACGCATTCAATGGAGCAACAAGGATTTTAAGCCCTTCCCTATGCAGAGTTTGCCGATATATGCAATACGGCTAAAAATCAGTCCAGTATTCGTTCATCAAACATCGACGAATTTATCCTTGGCTGCGGATTGACCTTTAATCGAAACGGACTCAGTACACTGCAAGAACTCCGGTCTTATTCTAAGATCGATATGTCCGAATCATAAGACCGGAATGTCCGAATTTTTCAGTACTAAAATTGATCTTAAAATCTAAGATCGTTTATCGATCTGATTGTTATTATTTTTAATTATTCAATGCTAATTGTCCACGAGGCGCGGGAGGGGGAGGGTTCAAACCTAACTCTTTCTGACCCTCATTTCCTGACTCTTAGATTTTGATTCTTATATTTTGACGCTTATATTTTGACCTCTATATTTTGACGCTTACATTTTAACCCTTATATTTAAACCCTTATATTTAGATCCTTAGATTTTGGCCCCTATATTTTGATCCTTAGATTTTGACCTGACAATTTTGACCCTTACATTTTAATCCTTAAGTTTTGACCATTAAATTTTGACACTTCGATTTTGACCTTTAGATTTCACCCTCATACTAAGAGTTAAAATATAAGAGTCTGAATGTAAAAGTCAAAACGTAAGGGTCCAAATTTTAAAGTGATAGCGATTTTTCAATGAAAATGTGGGGGGGGGGAAGGCGAGGAGTTTTTTAATGATATCTCCGAAAATAAGGGAGATAGCGAATGTTTACTGAAAAAAATTCGTGGCTGAGTGGGGGGGGGGGGGGTTTTTCAAGGAAATCTCCGAAACTATTGGAGTAGAAATCTTATCAGACAGGCCTTTTGGCAGAAAAGGCCCTGCTCTAGTATAAATACGGTATTCCTGATTACGGCCTGTCAGATCAGGGCCTGAACGGGACCATTGCATATTTACATTACCAATAAATTCTAAAGTTCAAGCAGGCCTGCCTGATCATGCCCAAGCCATGGCCTTTTGAGCATACCGTGATAGAAAAAATTTAAAGTTCCATCCGGCATGTCTGATAAGGGCAATTTCAGGGTCTTTTTCAGTCTGCCATGATTGAACACGAGTGCTCGTTGAGTATATCGGAAACGGCCAACTCGAACCGGCCATGATCAGGACCGAGTAAGGTAGGCAGGAAATTCTTAACTTAGAAAATTTTATAAGTTCAATAAGGCGAACCTGATGGGAGGGGGGATGATTATCAGAAAAATTAGACTAATTGATATTATTATCGATTTAGTTCAATACTATAATTTTATTGGGAATATTATTGATATACACAAAACGAATAGCTATTTTCAAGAATGATACGGTGGACCAGTGGATAGGGTACAGAACAGTCTGCTGTTAGCAGCGAGAGAGTTCGGAAGCACTAATATACCAGTGCTGCTCCAATATATCTCCCTGCACCAAAGAATACAGCAATAACTTCAGCACAGTAATTGTGCTGTTATTATCTTATGTGCTTAATACAAGAAAAAACACATAGATAGTTTAGCCCAAAAACCTTATAGTGCTTCAGCGTACTGCCGTAGTACTCATATTAAGTGAAAAAGTTAACTTCTAACATCATACAATGAGCGCACGTGGCCGAGGCCGTGGAGTCCCTCCATTACCCGATTCTTCTCAGAGGAAAAGGAAAAATACCAACGGGAGTTCAAACTGTACACCTGGACATCCTGGCAAGCTAATTAAACCAAATATTACTGATGCAAGTCTACTCAAAGAATTTAACGAAGTTAAAGCACTATATGGAAAGCAGAAAGTTCAAAATCCCACTACATCAACTCAAAATTCTCATTCGGATACCGAGAACTCAAAGGCCTGGGATTTACCATCGAGAAGGAAAACATCACCGAGCTAAAAACAGACCTCTCCCCCCTAACATTGGGGACAATAACAGATATAGAGCACTGGAGTTGGACGAAGGCGGCAGCGAGAGTGAGACAGAACTACAGGACAATCCAACGGACACCCGAAGTCAACAAACTACATAAAGTGCTGGCGGACACAGACCTCCCCCCATCCATACTATTGGAAAATCCTTGAAGGAAATGGCAACATTACTACTCAACTCGGGTGACGAGGTAAAGAATAAATTTCACTTAAACCAGCCAAAAGATTCATCTTATGTAACAATTCATCCGAAAGATATTATGATTTTTAATGCGTTTAAGGAATTACTCAAAAAAGAGAAAATTGAATTCTACACGTATACTCCTAAAGATGAGAAATTGAAGACTGTAGAGATTTTAAAAGTTACGAGAATAGTATTCAATAAAAAAAACAAATTATTTTGGATATTTAATTCAAGCAACTAGAAACTCGATCTTAACAGAATTAACAAAATTAAAAGTACTCCTTTACCAAAGGGTGCGCTGGGAACCCCTTCGAAGGGATAGTCTTTTTCAATGCAAGAAATGCCAGAGACTAGGTCACTCGAGTGCTAATTGTTCTTCTTTTTGTTGTGTTAAATATAGCAATAATCACAAACCCGGTGAATGTACTCGTTCTAAAGATTCCGACAGAAATTTGTTAAAGTGTGCTAATTGCAAACTAAATGGACACCCAGCCAATTACAAAGGTTGCCCATACTATAAAAGCGCTTTTGAATTTATTGAAGAGAATCATCAGAAACTGAAAAAGAAACAAAATGATAAAATTGAAATAATTAACAACAGGATCACTCCTGGTGTCTCATTTGCGGACACAGTTAGAGTTAAAAATCGTATCGAGTCTCAAATAAATAAACAAAATAAGAATCAAGCACAGAAGAAAACTCCTCAAGTAGATAAAATTTACAGTAATGAGAGTAATCGATTGAGGCATCCCGTTGTTGAGGAGATCCCCCTGCTTGGGCGACTCGACTTCAAAACGACATTGTCTCTGCTATTACAAAGAATCTTAATCAAGTCACAGAACAAGTGGAGACAAACAAAAAAAATATTGAATTAATTCTTAAACACCTTGGTCTCAATGGTATCGGCGAGAATTAAGACTACTCCAAATAACGATGATACAGATAATTCATTAATAATACAAGGCCTTAATATGATGTCAATTAATGTTAATTCACTTGTTAGACAACAAAGACGATATTATCTTCAAACATTCCTAGATAAAAATAATATCGATGTGGCTCTAATCTGCACTCTAAAAAAAAGTACTATTGAAAAGTATCTGATAGTACTTGGAGCAAGTTTACTTTTGAAAAGTCTGAAAATCACTTGTTCCAAGTAAGTTCGAAGTCCTTATGAGAAGTGTTGCTTCTAGCGGTCAAGTAAACTAAAAACTAAGACAAAGTGAAATTATCACTTCCTGTCAGTGTTTTTCGGCACTTTTCAAAAGTTTTCGCTGATACTTGTTGTTTATCCCAAATTTTCTTAAACCGAAGGTGAGTCTGATATGAAGGGGAATTTTAATTAAGAAAAAACTTGAGACACTGATTTCAATTCACTCAAATAATGTTTTTTTTTATTTTTAGATTAAATGCAAAAATTTTTCACTTAGTTTCTCCATTTGATAAAAAACACTGATAATCCAAAATAATCGTCATACATTCTACTTAACACTAATAATCAAAGGTCACTAAATATATTGTTTTAAAAAATAGTTTGATTAACAAATTGACTTAAATTCGGATTTGAGATATTTTGACTGTAAACAAAAATTGGATACCCGGAGAAGTGTTCTTCATCGCGGTTGCTCGGTTACTGTCGTCAACTAGTGGACGATTTTCTTGGCTGAATAAAGGTTTTGTTTTTCATATAAGTTGAAAAGAGAGCATTGACAAAAATGCACCGGAAAAGGAGAAAAAGAGAGAGAAAGAGAAATGTAGGAGTAGGGATACTTCGCAGTGTGGCGAAGGCCCATGGGTCCAGACAGTTTTCCAACATGTGTTTGTCATCAAAGTAACAAAAGGTCTGAAGGACCTGACTGTGGTGAAATAAACTGTTACATTTCTCGTCAAGTTGAATGGTGTCTTTGTAAGAGAGAAAAATATATTGAACTCGTTTTCGTGTTTACTGTCTGGTTTTCAGTTTTTGAGAGTTCTACGTATTAAAAGAAATCTTTGTACAAAAGAAAAAATAAAAGTTCTTACTTGACTAGTCTAAGAAATATTTTAGAAAATATGCCTTTAGAAATATTTTTAAAAACAAACAATATAATAGACGTACAAAATGACAAATTAAATGAATAAAATGACTGTTTGTGTCGCAACACTTGTTCCAAGTGATTTTCGCACTTTCGCGAGTATTTTTTCACTTCTCTTCAGTACCTTCAATTACTCATTTGATAGTATGTGTTTTACTCCACTGTGATATTTTTTACTTCGCCCTGTTCGCGTTGGACTCATTCTTATCGCATTTAACATCACGATTGGCCTGATCATCATCATGATCATCATCATCATGATCATCATCTTCATCATCATCATCTTCATTATCATTATGTCGAAGCAATTCTTCATGCCTCCCCAACAACACACTCAATTGTCGACGTTTTTGTTTTTCACTCAATTGATCCAATGTCTTGTGTATAATGGGAACGGAAACGTATCTTACACTTTTTAATCCCCTCAAAGTCCTGAAAAGTTCTAAAATCAGCAGGACTCTTCAGGATTTTTCAGATGAAAATATTTGACTCGGGCGCCTTCGAACAAAGGCACTAGTTACTATGTCACTATAATACCGACAGAGATTTTAATAGTCTCATCCGATGGGGCAATGACCTTTGCTGCATTTGCTTTGAACATGCCAGGTGGCACTGGCATGTCGTCACAGTCTCCTCCCTCCTCTTCTCTGCCGGCTTTGTTAGTAAACATGTTTGAACATGCTCCAACGTGTTGAATTGAAGTGTTGTGAATTATTATTTCTGCAATGACTTCTCCTCCACACAATAATTATACTCTTGTTGAAGATTTACTCACAAAGTGGGAATTGGAGGGTTTAATACCCCTTTTTGATGGTAAGTAATGTTTTACAGAAAAACTTTTATTGTTTCATTTTATCTTTCATGTTGAAAACTCAAAAATTGTTATTAGCTGCCTATCCTAATACTTCATCCTCTAGATGAAGAAGTGGATGATGAGGTGTTCATTGCATTAAGAGAGAAGGACATTGATGATCTTATCATCAAGAAAGGATTGACGATCAAGTTCAAGAAAAAATACGAGAATTTCAAAAATTCAGATTCCGAGACAACATCGAAGAATAACGAGGAGGACGACGACATTTTAGCTTTAAGTCAAAACTTGTCCCAGGTCAGTATTCAATGATAAAAATGAAAAAAATGGAGGCAGTTGATTTGAAATATATACATATATATACCTGAATTAAATTATTAGACGAAAATTCAAAAAGAATCTGAAGACAATAACAGTCGTGAAAAGTCTACAAATGGAATCAGTGAAGAACAGACCACCAAGACGAAAATTCCACAAGTATCTGAAGATGAAAATAGTGATGAAAAGTCTGTGAATCGATTCAGTGAAAAACAGACCACCAATAATAGGAATAAGACAAAACCCACAGGTGAAACCACTCTTGAAGAGTTGGCAGATGTTACCATCGAGCCAGTACCGTCCACCAGCGCTACACCTGATGAGTCTTTGAGTTCTTCGACTGTGCACGTAAGGATCAAAAAATTATCTCCATGAATTTCCTGAAACTTCTTAAGATCCAAAATATCTTTAACTCGATGGAATAAAATTTTTAGGCCAGCAGGCGGCAAGTTGACACAGGTTACCTTCATTCTACGAGGATAGAGCAGGGTATAGTGAATGCCAGGGTTCATGAATTGGTAAGTTTAAATTCAAGGGATTCATAAAATTGAAGTTTTCATTGATTTATCTCTATTCATAGGATTTAATCAAGCTACTAGACCAATCTGCGAAAGGGAAAAGTGTCTTGAGTATGTATAGACATACGCAGCAACTAGGAAGTGGTGAATATAAGGACATAACCGAGATCCTTTGTGACTGGTTGATGCTCCTAACTGCCTTGTGAGTGTTATTTACATTTTTTCTTACCATTTTCAAAACCTAAAATCTTAATCCATATATTTGTCTTCAACATTAGCCCTTCAAAAGACCATTTCATCACTGTTCGTAAAAAAATTGCCAACAAATTTACCACAACAGGGAAAGCAAACAAATTCATGGTAATTACTAAAAATGAATTTAATAACAAAGTGGTTAAGTATGATTCATTGTATTCAACATTCTAGTAATTATTTGTGCGTCTTGAGAACAATTGATTTCATTCAAGTATATCACGAGGATTTTTTTTCTATGATGAGAGATTTTTTTTTCCAGGATTAGAAAAAGTCTGTTAACATTTTTCTCTAAATTCATTGATAACCAAGATAATTCGCAATTCAATGAGATGATGGTAGAAATGGATTTGTAACGTCTGACCACTTTCTTACTGAATTATGAATATATAATTATGGATATATGAATTTGCTCTTCTTGATTGTTTTCAGCAATTGATATTTTATGTTGCTTCTACTGAAGATCCTGAGGGCAAGGGCAGAGCGAGTGGAAAATTGTTCGATGGAATGAGAAACTTGAGAGAGAAGTTGAGGGAAAAGTACTTGCTACCCCCGGCGAAGGAGGAACCAATATCGGTGATTGATCATTATGACGTCGAAGGAGGTTATTATTTTTTTAAATATTACTATTATAATTCATATAATTCTCACATCATTATAACTCCGGTTCTAAATAGTTCTTACGTATGGTGAGATAACGTTGCACAGTGTGATAATTTGATTTCATACATCTTATTGAACGTAAAATTATGTCAGTCCTGAGTGATTCTTTGAGGAAGTGTTACTTTTTATCGAGCTAAATATATGAATAACGAAAATTACCAATTTACTGGACGGTATCTGAACACTTCACTGCTGAATAATTCTCTATTATTACTCTTACTATTATCATTATTGTTATAATTATACTTATTATTATTACTATTGATACTATTCTGTTTTCAGAAGAAGCATCAAAAGACCAATTGGACAGTTTGGCCATTTTGGAAAAAACTTGGGAGTTTCTCCAGGAATTGACCCCACATTGGCGAAGAACAAGTGGTCCAAGACTTAGAAAATTAAAAAACACAAATGGAACTGTCGCCGAATACACAAATAAATACAGAGTTATTCGGCTACCGAATGCGGCTCCTCTGGTAGAAAATTGTATTTATAAAATTCTTTTTTTTTCAAATAAATGACTAAATTCCTCATTCAAATCATATCCGTAGGTGGACATCGACTTTGACCATTTATACCCCAAGAAATTAGACGTCCTCTATGATGAATGGGATGTTTTTGCTACAAAAATAGTCAATATTCTCAGAGCAACAACGCTATCTGACCCCATAGGGAAAGAATTAGTGAACGAATTAACTGATTCAATTTCTCATGGTATTTTAATTCATTTTAAAAATACTTTTGAAATAATACGTAATTATGCTGTGGATTCATCGCATTCCCATTTTCGCCGTGAATGGAGAATGTTTCCACCAAATATTGAGATATCAAAATTCATTCTCGCCACATTTTTTTCAAGAAACTCAAGATCTGCTACTTTGTCAATTGTTGCCAGTACTGCTACCAGGGAAGAGTACCAAGAATGTGAATGAAGGAAACACTAAATTGAAGATAACTCACGCAAGAGACTGTTTTCTCGATTACCTAACTGTGGGTAAAATATTTATCCAAAAAATTTCATCCACTAGCTCTCACGAAAGAGAAATCCTTCTTCAAATTTTTTTTTGTGTATTCAATATTCTAAAATATTCATTACTCGATTCGAAAATCGTAATATTTTGAGTTCTACTTAAAAAATTGTGTTTCAATGTTTCAAGAACCTTCTGTTCTTACAACATATTCTTGAATCAAGAATAGTCTTTCTCGAAGTGAATAAAATAGAAAATTGACAAAGATTCAAATGAGATGAGTCAACATAATTTCGAGTTGCGTTTTTGCTGAATATTTTTGAATCTAACAGAGCTGAAAGGATTTTTCCAAGAACTATTACAAGGATTTTCAATAGAAAAAAAAACTATGACAAGGATCTGGGAAATTTCGTTTGGATTCTGACATATTCGGCAAAAATTAATTTTAATGAAAAATGACTCATTTATCACCACCTCCTTGTTATGTTCAGGCTTGGATGCTTCATGCATTAACCAAAAAAAAAAATGAAAAATTTATTAATTTAGTTTTTTTTTCATTTTTTAATCGATAGTGATTTTCAGGCTCCATCACAATTTGTAGAAGTCATTGCAAAAAGGAAGGCAATTGCACTCAAGAGCAAAACAGCAGTGCAACCGTACATGAAGTTTATTGGCCCAAATCGTACCCACGCCACAGCATTCTATGTTATTATCGACGATTTTTTCTATCGTGTCACGTCTATGAGCGAGTGCATTGATCTGTGCTTCAAGAGCTTTTTCATATTCAACACATAGTACCCCGTTCAGTGCAGCGATATTTGGAAATTCATCCAGCGAGAAGTCTACAGTATTGACACTGAAGATTTACAGACACCTAAAGGAAAGCTCGCTGCCCTTTCCATCGCCCTTCACGAGTCTTCCAGTGAGGCAGAATTGGGGACAGAGGTAAAATCAAAGAAGAGGAGGACGAATTCAAATAACAACCCAAAGAAGGTAAAACGTCCAAAGAACAAATGAATGATTGGCAGTGTTGATATTATCAGTGAGCCCAGAGTGAGTTAAGGAAAGGACGTGGTACGTAAGGGATTATATAACATATTTTTCGTTGAATTTCATTTTTCTAGTCTAATCATAGGTCTCAAGTATAACTCTGAGAAATCTTGAGGGGCCTTCCTTCTTAATTTGGAACAAAAATTATGAGATAAAATAGATGATAAATAGCATAATTTAAACATCGGTGGTCCATCGAAAGAATTAGTATTGAAAGTGAGCCAATAAGATCCCAATAATAGCGAGAAATGCTCTCAGTAATACAGTGTGTAACTAATGCATTAAGGTATATTCTCTATTAATTTGTCAATTTTTTTTTATACGTATAACTGTGATCAGGAGATTCACGAAGTCTAGTCACGAATCTCTAGAATAACTCTGCGTGATATTGAGAGGCCTTATTGATTAAAAACAAAAATTATGAGATAGAATAGATGATAGATAGCATAATTCAAACATCAGTGGTCCATCGAAAGAATTAGTATTAAGAGTGAGCCAATAAGATCCCAATAATAGCGAGAAAAACTCTCAGAAATACGTTGTATAAATTATGCATTAGGGTATATTGTCTGTTAATTTGTCATTTTTGTTTTATTCCTTTATGTGTGATTATGATCGAATAATTGCCGAAGGTAAATCTCTGACGAATACTGAGGTACCTGACAAATTGAAACACCATAGGATTTTTTCTCATCTTTCTCCATTTAAAATCGTAGAACGACACAATACCTCATGAGTGATAATCATAGAATCATAATATCATAATCAATATCAGGAACATCGAATTTTCCTTCATTCACAATTGAAAATGGAGTCGTTAGAAGATTGTCGATATTCGCATGATACGACAAGCTTCCAGAGGGAAATAACCGATTCCGTTATAAAAATTTTAGCGCCACTGTACGCCGATGATTCTCTGAGTAGAAAACGAATCCAATTTTTTGTTGATCATCATAATAAATTATTAAATGGAGGCTTGTTCGAAACATTGAAGAATAAGGTGGAAGCTCTATTGGAAATATTCATTCCAAATAAGAAAGAAAAAGGTTTAATTCAAAACGTCCTGTCGTTCAATCAATACCAAAACATGTACAGTGGATTAGAAACAGAATACAAAAGAATAGAGTGTTTTAAACGAACGGGTGCTTACATCCCCTCCATCCCAAGCGTTTTAGGGCAGGGTTATAGAGAAAAGGAAAAGAGTGGTCAACTGATTATGGACCCAGCCAATAAAGTGGGGTGGTTCATACTNCATGTACAGTGGATTAGAAACAGAATACAAAAGAATAGAGTGTTTTAAACGAACGGGTGCCTACATCCCCTCCATCCCAAGCGTTTTAGGGCAGGGTTATAGAGAAAAGGAAAAGAGTGGTCAACTGATTATGGACCCAGTCAATAAAGTGGGGCGGTTCATACCGATGAGAGCTGTTTTAAAGGCTTTTTTAGAAATGCCAGGAGTCCTTAAAAACATTCTGGACTATATGGATATTCTAAAGAAGAGTGAGACTATTATTATTGAAAATATCGTTCAGGGTCAACTTTGGAAGGAAAAAATTGTACCGATCTTCGAAGGCAAGACTGTTTTGCCATTAATTTTATATTATGATGACTTGCAAACAGAAGACTTCGGTACTCATACATCGGACGGGAAGATTAGTGCAATTTATTATACTATACCCTCACTACCTCCAGAATTTCAAAGTGCTCTGGAAAATATTTTCACAGCATTTATTTTTTATACCAATGATAAAATTAACGTTACGAATATGGATTTATATGCTCAATTATTTAATGAATTTAAATTTTTAGAAGAGGAAGGAATAGAAGTCGTAAACGACGATTATGAAAGTCAGCGAGTTTATTTTGCACTGATTCTCATAGTAGGAGATAATCTAGCAATTCATTCCATGCTAGCGTTCGTGGAAGGATTTACAGCTAATTTTCCTTGTCGAATTTGTAGGGTAAATCGTAAAGACATGATTACTCAAATTTCTGAAAATGAACATTTACTCCGGAATCGAGGGAATTACGCCGATGACGTTGCTATTGACAATGTTTCTGCTACCGGAATCAAAGGGGGGGAGTCTATCTGGAATGGCCTTAAATCTTTCCATTGCGTGGAAAATTATGCATTCGATTTAATGCATGAAATTGAATTGGGGGCTGGTAAGAGCGTAATGGCAGGGATTATTGGAGTATTGATCATAAGAAAACGATTGACTTATGAGATGTTGAATAGCAGAACTCAGAGTTTCCATTATGGCCGCTACGAAACTAGTAATAAGCCCTCTGAAATATCTGCCCACCATGTTGAGGCAGGAAAACTACCACTGTCGGCAGCCGAGTGTGTTTGTCTCATACGATATTTTGGGTTGATCATAATTGCCATCATTAACCTTGATGAAGATGAAGATATTTGGGAATTGTACCAAGTGTTCATCAAAATAATAGGTATCATAATAGCTCTCAAGATTAATATTGAACTGTTACCTTATCTTCAACATCTCATCAATTATTTCCTCGAAATACATCTGCGTTGCTTTCCCCAATGGCCCATAACACCAAAACTGCACCACTTTTTACATGCCATTCGTGTAATATTAAACGTAGGTCCTCTTTCACGGCTCACATGTTATCGCTATGAGTCTAAGCATAAAGATTACCGAGAAAACGCTCGGATATCTTACAATCGGAAGAATCTTCCTCTCACCATGACTGAGAGGAATCAGATGAAATTATGCTTTCGTTTACTGTAAAATGAGGGACTTGTTACGCGATTGCAAATGCCAAAACCGAAATCGACGTCCGTTCTAGAGTTGGAACATTACACAGAGTTTCGTCACCTTCTATCCCCCGAACTAAAAAGATCTCCAATTATTCCCTGGATTCAGATTAAAAGCACTAGATATTCTGATGGATCAGTCGTTGTGATTGATCTTGGTGAAGTATTTCCAGTATTCGGTGAAATCATTTTCATTCTCTTTCTCCCGAGAACGCGAACTGTGCATTTTTTGGTGAGAAAACATTTAGTAGAAAAATTCAATTCCTATATTAATGCATATCAAGTCACATTAACCCAAACATGGGCATGTATAAGCTATACTAAATTGATAACACATGTTCCGACGATTGTACGATTAGCAAGTGATGGGAAGTATTACATTACTATTCGTCATAATATATGAGAACGTACCAGCCCTAAAGTAGTCATGGATTCATGACTCAGAAAGATAACCCTCCGAAGAATGAATCAATCATTCCATTTTTTATCTTTTGCTCATATTTTTTCTTTGTCATCCTACCTGCTATTTTAAAATTAATCATTTAATCCTTTTTGTAGCTGATGAAATTTTTAAAGGAAAATTTCAACTGATATTTTCCTGTATAGTATTCTTTAATATTGAAATCTACTATCCAAGAAAGGTTGAGGGAATTTTCGAATATTTTTAGCTATTTGATGACAGATGAATTTTTGAATATTTTGTCACTCTTCTATACTGTGTTGAAATATTTATTGTCTTCCAAATGGTCCAAGTGAGAAAACCATAATTAAATTTGTGTGTATATAAGCCTAAGATTATTCGTGCGTACAGGGAAAATCTAAAGCCAGAAACGGAGTAATCAATGTAATAATATGTTCCACAAATCGTAGCTTTAAGAAATACATGAACCAATCGAAAAAACACCCTGAACGTGAGAATCAATGTAAATAATTCTAGATTAATAAGAAAATAATGTATAATGTACCTACATGTCAAAATTCCCAAACATGTATCTGAGCCAATTACAGAGATAATTCATGTCCAAATAATAATAAATACAAGAAAAGACTTGTCATCAACTACTCAACGTGTAAATATGTTTATTCTGGAAGGAAAATCCCTATGAGGAGAGAGAGAAAATTTCTCAGTTATTTTTCAATTCTCTAAATTATTTCATAATTAAGTAACCAATGATGAAATAATGAATCAAACTGACGAAAAAAGTGATTACGAACTGAAAGCCAAGCACTGTCTCCCTGCACGTGAGGATAGTTATTTAAATAAACATGCTAAATGCCACTGGCGCCAGGAAAGAATTGATGAGTTCCCCAGTGATAAAAGTTTATCTTGTCCTATTGAAATTCAAGTTGAGTGGTTTCATTGTCTAATCGGCAGAGAAAGGTCATGGCTGATAGGGAAAATATGATATTCGACATACACTTCTGTTCTGTAGTAATTCCTGAAGAGAATCGGCGGGTACTGGATTTGAGTGTNGGCAGAGAAAGTTCATGGCTGATAGGGAAAATATGATATTCGGCATACACTTCTGTTCTGTAGTAATTCCTGAAGAGAATCGGCGGGTACTGGATTTGAGTGTTTTTGGTACTTTTGAGAAGTACAAAACACACTTGGACCAAGTTTTTTCCGGTACCCAGGAAAAGTGTTTTCGGGCACTTGATACAAGTGAAATCGGTACTGTTCAAAAGTTTATAGAAAACTTGGAGAAAATAACTAGAACCCAATTCATTCCTGACTCTCAGGAAGTGAAAAAATTATCTTTTCCCAAGTAAAATGTTGTCCTCGGGAGAAGTGATTTTTGGACTCAAGTTGAGTAACTGGTACTAGACAAAAGTTTTTTTCTTTAGAGTGTGTGAGACAAAATTGAATAAAAATCACAAAATAAAATTTGATAACTACAATATAATTATAAATGATAGGAATAATTCTAAATTCTCAGGAGGAACGGCAATAATTATTCGTAATGATATAAAATTCACAACGATTAATTACCCGAGTTCTCTTAATAATTTAATACTGGAGTACACTATTATTAAAATAAAAACATTAAACTCCAAAACATTATTTATCATTAGCATCAATGCTACGAATGCTTATAATCGCGGTAACATTTTTCACGATGAATTAAACATTTTATTTAATGAACTAAAATTATTTGACGACGATGTCTTCTATATTATTATGGGAGATTTAAATGCCAGACACTAATCCTATGGGGATTCTTGTCGTAACGACAGAGGTCGACACCTGTACCACTGGGAGCTGGAGAACGAGCACAAATTCAAGGTAAACATAATTCCCCCAATTGATTGCACATTTATACATTCTCAATCTTTTTTAGATCTAGTTCTAATTGATTCACGATTGAACATCGATAATCTCATTGACAACAAAATACATACTCACATTTTCGACAGTGATCACAAGGCTCCAATTGTTTCTATTCAATTGGATTACTCTATGAGTATAGACATCGATAATAATCTTGAGAGTGATTTTTATTTATATAAACAAACCAACTGGGACCTATATTCCAAATATTTGCATGATAACTATGAAATAAAAATTCCTGATGATAAAAACTTATTCAATCAAGAAATCGATCAATATATTGACGATTTTTCTAGTTACATTATCAAATCAATTGAAACACAAGTTCCTAAAGGTAAACCAAAAGGAAATATTTGTAAATATTCCAAGGCCTAAAATTAATAAACTACAAAAAATTAAAACTAAATCACTAACTATTTTCAATAAATGTTTGAAAAAAGATATTAAAACCTAAAACTCAAAATATTCACAATTTATTAAAAATTTGTAAAAAAAACCTCAACTCTGTTTTCAGTTCGGCAGTTGAAAAACACTGGCAAAATATACATGAAAAAATCGATTTCAGAGATACTGAAAAATTTATGCCCACAATAAATAATATCTTTAGGCCAAAAAAAAAAATTATTAAAGAATTAAGAATTAAATCAAACGATGACTCTCTGATAAACGAGGCTCGCTGTGACATGGGCCGAATTCCTGTCGACAATAACGAGTTTGTTGTCAGTGAGGAATCGGATTTGATTAATGTACTGGGTGCTCATTATCAAAGAGTTAATTCTCCACGTTATTTAAACGGAAATTCAAGACTGAAAGAATTAATTGATGGGAAAATCGAAACTTTCAAACCTGAAATGTTCAATGACATAAACAATCAATGTTCACTCACTAAATTTGATATTAATAACAAAGCTACAAAAGCTAGTTCAAATTCATCTATTGAAAACTACTTTACCGACGCTAGCACGGTAAAATTAATTCTAAAATACTTACCTAATAAAATTTCTAGCGGCTTGGATAAAATCCCTCCAATAATTATTAAACACCTTTCTAATTCAATGATTCTGGATCTGGTGAAAATCTTCAATAATTCTTTGAATAATTACTACTTCCCTACTCAGTGGAAAACAGCTTTGGTAATTCCAATACATAACAAATATGAAAATTTGTCTGATCCTGCAAGTTACAGATCAATTAGTATGACTCCATCACTAAGTAAAATCTATGAAGCCGTAATAAATAACTCAATCTTATCGTACGAGAAAGAAAATAAAATAATTCCTGATAACCAATATGGTTTCAGGCACTGTCACTCGATGATACACACAGTCAATAAATTATTGAGTAATGTCCACGAGAATATCTTTCAATGTAAAATGGTTGGAGCGGTCCTTCTGGACCTTGAAAAGGCATTCGACTCTGTCTGGTTAAATGGCTTAATTTTTATCTTAATAAAAAACAAATTTCCAATTCCTTTAGTAAGGACAATTTGGAATATGATCCACGACAAAAACTTTAGAGTCTTGAATCACAATAATTTGATGAGTTCAATTTTTTATATTAAAGCAGGTTTGCAACAAGGTACGATGAATTCGCCTTGCCTTTTTTCAATATTTACCGCTCATATGATTAATACTTTTGATCTCAATAATAATAATGAGACTTATTCACTAGCCTACGCTGATGATCGCATCATCTATGCGGCCGGAGATAACGGAAAAGTGATCTCGGATAAACTTGATATTGTAACGAATAAAGTTAATAAATTATATTCTGCTTGGAATCTCAGAGTTAATCCGTTGACAAGCGAAACTATTTTATTTAGAACACCTCATTGCCATATGTCAGGAAATAAAAGTCGTAGTATAAAACAATTCGAGATAAAAATCAAAAATCCAGATACCAATATGAAACCCATTATCCCTAATAAGGAAATTGTTAAGTACCTGGGTGTACACATCGACTACTTAATTCGTTGTTCTAAACACTCTGACATCCAGATAGAAACAGCCAGAAATCGATATAAATCTCTTGGCTTTTTATTTCATAATAAATTTATCAATAAAAGAGAAAGAATCATTTGCTATCTGTTACTTATTAGACCTTTACTGATATATGGTTGTGAAATTTTATGCAACATGGGTGCTCATTAGATGGAACATTTGAGAGTATTCGAAAGAAAATGTTTAAGAGCTTGTCTTTTTATGTATAGATCTCCACACTCCGATTATCAACGTAATGTGAGTAATAAAGCACTGTATGATAGAGCGGAAATTTCGAGATTGGCAAGGAATTATTACAATAAAATCAAAAACATAAAAAATGATGCGATAAATGCTCTAGCTGAGTTCCCAGTGGAGGAGGCAATTGGCAGGGCTAGATGTGATAACATCAAACCCCAATATTGCACTCAGTACGATAAAATGGGTCTGTTCCAAGATGCATGGAACAAACCCATTTTATTCCATATTAGAAGACACAAAAAAGTCAAAAAAATTCCTTTAGATGATTTTGAATCCAAACCAATGGTTTATTCAAGAGACATTCCAAAAGTAGAAATCGATAACTTTGATAGAGTAAACAAAAATTATTGGTGGCTCGATGCCGATGATAAATTTATGAAAGAACTCACTGCTCCTGAAACAATTTATAAACAATTAAACAAAAATAAGAATAATCAAAGAAATAGATACTACAGGAATAATTTCCGACCTCCTTAGAATATTTTTCTGCAAAATTATAATTGATAATAATAAACACAAAGACTGTGAATAAGAAAAGAAGTATAAAGATTATAAATAAATTATAATTTATTTACTTTTTATTACTACTGCTTTATACCAAGAATTTCACATATATGTAAGTGATTCATTTCTAAAAAGTTTCACATCAGGTAATTTGAAAAAAATTACTTTAATCATCTTTTCCTCTTGCGGATACCATGCTGTGCTTTTTTTTCAAATACAGCAAAAAGTAAAAAAAAAATTTTTTAAGCACAATATTATGTTTACACATTCATTTATTAATAGGAAAGTTAATTGCATCTCAAAAAAGAATACTATGTTATTATGAAATTAAATTTTGAAATATAAAAGTAAACCTGAGTGTCACTAATGGACCAAAAGTTTATACACTCAAATGAAGTTATTTTGCGTAAAAGTTTTTTGATTCTAGTTTTTAAGTTATGTAAATATGTAAATATTGACTGTTTATGAATAAAAACCATGAAAAAAAAAAAAATAGGGTACAGAACTACTACCCGAAGGGTCGCATGTTCAAGTCCCACTCCGGGTAATTTCTTTTTCTTTTTTTTCTCTACCCGCCTATTCCGCGACCACTATTTATTCATTTATTATTCATTTTTCGCCTAATTTATTAATCCAGTTAGCAATTTATTGCTTGGTAATAAAGCCTATGAACCAGGCAAGGATGAAACAAGGCCGCCTGTCATGGCCCTTATCAGGTTTGGAAATCAGGTGCTGATCATGCTTTGCGTCATGTTTCCAATCAGGCCCTGATGTGGTAACCTTAACAGGGCCGAATTTTTTTTACGGCATAGCGGACCATGGCCTGACCAGTCAGGTACTAAAATTTCTACACGGGTAAGGG
>NW_021680721.1:56881-58010 GCF_001412515.2 Diachasma alloeum
TGGGGGGGGGGTGTTTCAATGATATCTCCAAAACTACGGGAGATAGTGAATTTTTATTGAAATTTTACTAGGGGGGGAGGAGTTTTCTAATGATGTCTCCGAAACTACGGGAGACAGCGAATTTTTAAAGAAAATTTGGTGAGGGGGAGTTTCATAATGATATCTCCGAAACTAAGGGAGATAGCGAATTTTTATGACCTTCAAATTCTGACTCATAGATTTTGAGCCCTACTTTGTGAACCTTCGACTTTGACCCGTATATTTTGACCTTTGTGACCCGTGAATTCTATCCCTTGGATTGTGACTCTTACGACCCTTAGATTTTTACCGCTGATCCTTGTGACCCTTCGATTTTGACGCTTATATTCAGACTATTAGTTTTTGATCCTTACATTTTGAGCTTCATATTTTGATCCTTACTACTGTAACGTAAGGATACGTAGTGAGCGATCAAAGGTATGACTTAGCAATTGTCCAGAGCTGGGCGCAGAGAGAAGAGCTACAGTCAGCACGCAAACTCGACAATTCTTAAGCGCATGATTTAAGACAAACCGAAGATTAAACTCAAAAATTCAAAATGAAATAACGAGATAGTAATTTTGGCAGATAAATCATATTAACTATGATTTCCTTTTTGAAGCCATATTCTCAAGGATTCTTGGGATCCCCTAGGGAGCAAATAGCCACCTAACAGCCACCTAATTAGGTGGCTGTTAGGTGGCTACTTGTTTTGGTGTGAAAAAGGGTAAGTGATACCTGCAACGATTATGGATGTAAATCTATGAATTATTAAGGAATTTTAGTAGCTTTAATGACATTAATCTCCATTAATTAAGGAAAATAACAGTTTGCGTATTGAAAGGAAAAATAAATCAGTAGGGGGAACGCCGCCGGATGGCGGCAGTGTCGACTTCTCGCCCAGGCCGATAAAGTCGGCAGCAGTGGCGGGAGAAAATTGATTATCCAATAGGTTCATATTGGCATTTTTTTAAATTAGTTTAATTCTGTACTGACCCAATTGCCCTACGTGAACAATGTTATCGCAAATAGATATGTAGGAGGAGAATGCTGCGGGTCAAATAGGGGCAAAGAGGGGCATCAAATAATTAGATAAATAAAATAATGGAAT
>NW_021680721.1:58660-59396 GCF_001412515.2 Diachasma alloeum
GGGGGGGGGGCAGAATTTATATGAACATTATATATATTTTAAATTATGTTGAAAAAACAATTGAAAATAATGTTCTAAACAACTATCTGCTTATGCATTGATTTTCGAATTAAAAAATTAATTAATTCAATAAGTAAATTAATTTATTCACACGCTCGGTTTTGTTATCTGTGAAAAATAGACGCAATATATCCAGAGGAATGAAAATTGAAGGGAGGTGAGGGGGAGGGGTCTGAGATTACATTTTTATGAATTGTACCTCTCCGGAATCATGCGCTGATTTTTTATAAATTAAAAAACATTAATTTCGGGGAAAATACATGATTATGCGGTTTCTCCGGGGGGTTGAAAACACCCGCATATATCCGGAGGGATAAAGATTTAGGGGGGTGAGGTGAAGGGGTTTAAGATGATATTTTTATAAAATTTATCGCCCCCGGAAACATGCGCAGATTTTTTATAAATTAGAAAAAAATTAATTTCGGGGAAAATACATGAGTATGCGGTTTCTCCGGGGGGTTGAAGACACCCGCCTATATCCGGAGGGATGAAAATTTAGGGGGGTGAGGGGGAGGGGTTTGAGATTATATTTTTATAAAATTTATCGTCTCCGGAAACATGCGCTGATTTTTTATAAATTAAAAAAAACAATGAATTTCGGGGAAAAAACATGAGTATGCAGTTTCGCCGGGGGGTTGAAGACACCCGCCTATATCCGGAGGGATGAAAATTTAGG